>NW_027417121.1:0-104086 GCF_009905375.1 Apium graveolens
TCGGTGTCAGATAAATAGAGGCATATGAGCGCATAGACATGCAACCCGACGTAACCTATATGGAGCAACCAGGAAGGGTTATAGAGTGAAAAGGAACAAATGCTTAGGAGAAGAGTTATCAAACTAGTCATAGTTTGATAGTAGAACCACAATGTGGGAAAATTGCGTAAGAGTTAGAAAGTGCAATGCTAAGAGAGTATCCCTATTCATTTTCTATCTGATTCCGGGACGGAATCCTTTTAAGGAGAGGAGACTATAATAACCCCAATTTTTGGAAATTTTTGAAACCCTTATGAATAGTGATTTTGCAGATTATGCTGAATATAAAAACTTTTCATTCCACACTATGTAGGGGTTCTGTTATTGATATTCTGAGATTTTATTAGTACTCTATATGGTATATAAGTGTATGTAAAGATCGTCAGAATCCAATTCCGAACACTTTGATTTTTTCCCGGAAATCCACTAGATACAAAAAGAATTGAGTATAAGGTAACTGGATAAAAAGGATTTAAATTAAAGGATTATAAGAGAGGATCATAAAAGGAATATAATGTATTGAGAAAGGTTAAGGAAACCCAAGTAATAAGATCCCGGGTATGATCCCCCAAACGAGAAACGAGAACGAAAGTTAAGCGAACCGTATAACAGATCATCGGTTATTAGGCAAACAATTAGGAGTTAATTAAGGAGGTTAGGGATGATGAGGTCATCCAACCAATAAGAAGAGGGCAAGTGAGGGAGGATGACATCACAAGGTGACATAAGCATGACAAGTGGGAAGGATTGGTTGGTTGATTGTGAGCCACACATTTTTCACCATGGTAAAAATTTAATTTATTTCCAAGACAAAAGGAAGCAACCAACCAACAAATATCATAACACAAATACAAATTGAAAGTTGACTTTCCCATTTCAAGAAGAAAGCTCTCGGCTAAAACAAACCCAGCAAATTTAAACTGCCATATCTCCTTTAATACTCACTCAAATATTGTGTTCTATATCTCGTTGGAAAGGTATTGAGATGGCCTACAACTCTTGTTCACAAGTCTCGTCCAAATAATCATAGTAAGACCCTCATTTTTACAGTTCTTTAAATCGAACTTTTAGAAACTTTAAAGCCTAACTTTGTGTTCTTGATTTCTTTGGAAAGATCAAGCTTGTAGGAGGCTCCATAAGGCTTCCTAGTAAATTTCCACCCTCCAAGAAAGGTATAAATCTTCACACCCTTTAGTAATAAGTTTGAATGTTGAAGTTTGGAGATGGTTTGGATGGATGAGTAGTAATTTGAATGATAAGCATGATTCGAGCTTAATTGTTAACTAGTTTAGTTGAATTTGGAGATGTTATAATATATGATTGGATTGAGATCCTTGAGCTTATTATGACTGAAATCAGTAGCATTGATGTGTATCTTGAGTTGTTGTTTATTGGTAGTTGGATCGATATGATTTGGAAAGGTAAAAATTTGGGAAATCGCGTAAACATAGTTGTCGTAATGTCCGATATACTTTAGACTATTTTTGCTCTTAACATCAGGACCCTAGAACTCCCTTTTAGGTTTTGACCATTGCCATGATTAGATATTTCATGTTACGAGCTTCGTTTTGATATGTAGTTCGTTTGATTCCGATGTACGGTTTAGGAGAAACGACCGTTTTAAGTAACGACATTTTGCGAACGAACCATCACCCCTCGCCTTACTTTGAAACCTTGGTTAAGGACTTTAAATGACTAATTGGGATATGAAACAATTATGTTAAGTGGATCAGGCAGTTGGTAAGGTACTCGCGATAGAATTGCCTTAAAACTCTTAATGGTTAATTTATTTAAAAATGGTGGAGCCGAGGGTACTCGAACGACTTAGGTGATTCGTTAAGCGTAGGAGTGACCATAAGCGAACGTTAGGGTTCAATTGGTTAAAGTCTAGTTTCTTAAGCGACCGGGGTTTAATTCCAACTTATGTTGTTGTTCATAGGTTATCGGACCCACTCTAAGCTTAAGTCTATCCGGGAGCACTCAGGCAAGTTTTCTACCCGTTATACTGTTGTTGTGATGTATATGTGTATATGCATTATCTTGTGATAAATGCATGATTGTTATTAGCAAATTCTTGCGATATATTGGAGCATGTGATATGGTATATATGCATGTCTGTTTCGTAATCTTGATATATCTGTTGGTTCAAATGCTTATTAGTTGCATAATACCTATGCTACAGATAAGTGGTAATTTACATATACCCTTAGAAAAGGGGACCCCAAGGTAAACATATTTCTAAACCGGGAGTCGATGTTCCCGGGTATATTATATATATATATATATATTTATATATATATATGGATATAGTTTTCAAAACTATTGATCGAATAAGGTTTATTCGATAACTTTATTTTATTTAATGAATATTATTTGAATATTCATTCGAGGACTTATGACTCTGTTTATTCTATTTAATGATTATTAATTGGATATTCATTTAAGGATGTATGACTCCGTTTATTTTATTTAATGAATATTATTTATAATATTCATTCGAGGTATTATGACTCCGCTTATTATTTAATAATATTCTTTATTTTATTAAAGAATAATGTTTCGATAATCAAACTTATTTTCGATTATTCAAATAAAGATTATACTTTCGTATAAGTATATCTTTGGTTATTTAATATCCATTTCAAGTATGAGTTTTAAAACTTCTACTTCAATTATTTTTATAAAGATTATTCTCTATGGGAATATTATTTAAATAATAATATTCAGATATTTTCTAAATATATTGGGACTGATTTATTTTAATAAATCGGCAGTACTCCAAATATTCTTAAAAATGTTTTCGAGTCTTCAAAATGATTTTTAAAGTTAGAGTGGACCCCAAAACTCATTTTTATATTTAAGATCTTCCTTTCAAAGGGGATTTAAATACTCGCTCAAAACCTGGGGGATCCAGCTCTGTGGTGTATTTTACATTCGCAACGTGGTTGCTGTTTTGAGAAAACAATTTGATTACTTGCCCAACGTTCGGGAAGTAAGTCCATCTAATTGAGTCGGCATAAGCGACAGGTCGGGGTACGGTCTATCAAAGTGTAAGTGACTGGGTGGCAGTCCATCAACGTGTAAGAGGCCGGGTGGCGGTCCAGCACAAGGTCCTTATGTGGCCAGGGTGATGACCGGTGGGGGATTCATCCATCTACTAGTAGAAAAGTGTACTTAATGGGTATCTTTGCCTGATCAGCAAGATATCGGGTTGATGCCAAAATTCTTTTCTTTCCAAATTCATTGGATATTACAACTCTGTTTATACTTTACATGACAGAGATTTTCAGGAAATGTATGAGATATATATATATATATATATGTATATGGATATATATATCAGGACTTAATGAAGTATCTCGTAACTTCATTATTTATAATGATACTTCAAAGATTGAATCTATTCGAGTCTTATCTTGTAGTCTCATCTGGGTGATGAACTTTGAAACTGATTATAACTTGAACGGTGGTAGTTCAAGTAGTATTCGGATATAAGTATATTGGAGTATCTTGTAACTTCATCTTTTAAACTTATATCTAGTAAATGATTATCTTATGCATGACAAAGATTTTCAGAAAAACGTTGAGACAAGGTTAGATATATGAGATCACCTTACAACGATATTTTTATACAGTTATAAACTGGAACTCTGAGTATATTATGCATGGAAGAGGACTTCCAAGATTTTGAAAAGTATATATACATATATACTGAATATTTTGCGACTTGGTCGCGTTAAGATATCAACTTGGTTCATTTCTTCTTGACCAAGACTTTCATGAGTACTATGAGAATGCTCATATATTGTAAATCACTATACATATTATTTTGGTGGGCTTGTTGCTCACCCTTGCTTTCTTCTTTCATCACACAACATCAGATAGACAAGATGAACAGGACCAAGCTCCCAATTTGCGAGCGGATAGGAAACATTCCGCAGTTTCCCATAGGCGTTGATGTCGCTGTAGCTGAGGTAGGAACTACCAATAGGCTAAGCTTTCAACTTTTGATGTACCAGATTATGTATATTTATGAATTGTAATAATGGCAAAGAAATGTAAATTTATTCAGAAACCTTTTTAAGGTGTATTGGCATATAATTGTGGAATAAAACGACTTGTGATTATTTTTGGATATTCATCTCTGAGACTATAACTTGTGGTGTGTGTGTTTATTGTGGGGTCACCGTACAGAGTAGTTGATTGTTTATTAAGATTGGGTGTTATTAAGGGAAATGGAACTCGTGACAACCCAGATCCCCGATCCCGGATTTGGGGGTGTTACATATTCAGACGGTCTCAGCATGGGAACCCTGATAGTCTCATATCGACTATGGTTTTGAGTCTTTGGAGTTTCTTCAGTTTTAGCAGGCTTGGTTGGATTTTCAGCTTCTTCAGACATGATTGTTTTGGATCTTTACTGTATGTGTGTTAATAGATAGGCTCTGATACCACTTGTTAGGTCACACAACACTGTAGAAGGGGGTTGAATACAGTGTAGTATACAATCAAATCGATTTAAAGCACAAGTAACAGAAAACAGATGTATTCAATATAACAAACTCTGTTACAATGGAACTGTTCTCTCTTAGTGATGAACAAATATCACGAGAGCTGCTAGGTTACAATTATATGATCTTCTCTATGATCGTAACTCTTATAGAGTAAACCTATGTCTGTGTTTATATAGACACACAGTTACAAGATAACTTCTAGTTGATATGGAATATAATTCTGTCTCCTAAAATACATCAACCAGATTTCTTATAATTCTTCTAGTCCTCGAACTCTTTCCGTGCATATCTTCTTCTTGTATTAGTCTCGATCTTCTTTCCTGTAAATCAGCTTCCTTCTTTAACTGTAAGTCCTCCAGTACTTAAGTTGTGATATCCATCTTCTGATATTAACTTCTGATATCCTTAAGTTCTGACTTCCAGTAAGTTATGATTCCAGTAAGAACTGATATTTCTTGTTAGTTAAGATCTGAGAACTAAACATAAAACATATTAGACATGACATCTCAAATATATTCAACAAAGATTAACATCTGAAAGTCTTTCTCTTAAAAACAGAAATGACTATTTACAAAAGGAGTTAGTTTTTCTTCATCAAACTAAGAAAGAAAGAGATGAGGCTTTGTATGTTAGAGATGAAGTGCTAAAATTGAATGAATCTCTAGAAACTAATTTAGAAAAGGAAAGAGAGATAATTAGAACTTGCACTAACTCTGGCAGAACAACTCAGAATTTACTAAGTAGTGGAAACTGGAAAGAGGGCTTAGGTTATGGAGATGATAAAAGTGAGAAAGGAACTGTGCAAATTGAGCCAATTGTTGTTAAACAGACTGCTAAGCCAAAGATAAATCCTATTAAATTTGTAGCAAAACGGTTATGTCTGATTCTGAAAAGATGAAAAATTCTAAGACAAAAGTAAAAGAAAAGTCAACTTCTGACAAATTAAAACAGGATAAACCAGCTGAAGTAAACATAGGCTTAAAGACAAAGAAGCAGCTTCAGCATAAGGTGAAAGAGGTTAAAAATGTGAAAAAGGTAAAGGAAGCTAGGAAAAATAGGAATGAAAAGGAAGGTGTAAATCAGAGCAATAATTATATGCATGTTCCTAATGCTCCTAGAAAGAAATGTTATAACTGTGGAAACTCTAACCATCTTTCTTCTTTTTGCAGGAAAAATAAAGATATAAACTCTTTACCTCCTAAATCAGGAGTTAAGAGTCAGTCTGTTAGGTTTAAACCATAAAATCCTTGTTTTCATTGTGGTAGTTTATGGCATTCAATTTATACTTGTAAGGAATATCATAGTTTGTACTATGATTATTATCAAATAAAACCTTCTTTGAAGAAAGTTAGTGTAATTCTTTCTAGTGTAAATTCTGATGCAAAGTCTGATATAAAGTCTGATAAACAGCATGTTAGCATAAACTCTAAAATTAAATCCGCTGCAAATGCTAACAAACTTAAAAAGGCAAAAGAATCCAAGCAAGTCTGGGTCATTAAAACTAACCAATAGTGGTCTTTTTGATTGCAGGGCAACAGGAAAAATATCATAGTTCTGGACAGTGGATGTTCAGGACATATGACTGGAAATAAAGCCCTGCTATCATACTTTGTGGAGAAAGCTGGCCCAGGAGTTTCTTATGGAGATGGCAACATGGGAAAAACTCTGGGATATGGCAATATCAATCTTGGGAATGTCATCATTGAAACAGTAGCTCTTGTCTCAGGACTTAGACACAATCTGCTAAGTGTGAGTCAAATCCGTGAGAGAGGTTATCATGTGGATTTCTTTGAAGAACACTGTGAAGTTGTAAGTAATTCTACAGGCAAAGTGTTTCCGAAAGGTTACATACATGGTAACATATATGAAGCCAGACTTTCAACAAACTCTGATGGTTCTGCAATTTGTTTGTTGAGTAGAGCATCAATTGAAGAAAGATGGAATTGGCACAAGACATTCTCTCATTTAAATTTCAACAACATAAATGAGCTAGTAAAGAAAGATCTTGTGAGAGGACTTCCAAAATCAGTATTTGCTCCTGATGGCCTTTGTAATTCATGTCAAAAGGAAAAACAAAGAAAATCTTCATTCAAGAGCAAAACTGAATCCTCAATTCTTGAGCCTTATCACCTATTGCATGTTGATCTATTTGGTCCAGTCAATGTCATGTCTATTGCAAAGAAGAAATATGCTATGGTTATAGTGGATGAGTTCATAAGATACACTTGGGTGTATTACTGGTATAAGAAGAATGAAACTACATATACTCTAACTGATCATGTCAGACAGCTGGATAAATTGGTCAAAGATTTTGTTAAAATAATAAGAAGTGGTAATGGCACTGAGTTCAAGAGATCAATCATTAAAGAGTTCTGCAAACAGCATGGAATAAAACAGGAATTTTCTGCACCTGGAACTCCACAACAAAATGGAGTTGTAGAAAGAAAGAACAGGACTCTCATTGAAGCTGCATGAACTATGCTTGATGAAGCAAAGCTGCCAACCTACTTTTGGGCTGAAGCTGTGCAGACTGCTAGTTTTACACAAAATGCTACACTTATAAACAAGCATGGAAAAACACCATATGAGATGGTGAAGAAAAAGAAGCCAAATCTGAAATATTTTCATGTATTTGGATGTAAGTGTTTTGTTCTTAAGACTCATCCTGAACAGCTGTCAAAATTTGATCTAAAAGTTGATGAAGGAATTTTTGTTGGATATCCACTTTCCACAAAAGCCTTCAGAGTCTATAATTTAAGAACAAGGGTTGTCATGGAATCTATTAATGTATATTTTGATGATAAAAAGATTACTGGACTTGAAGATTTCAATGATCATGATCAGCTGAGATTTGAAAATGAAGATTTAAATTCTGATTCTGTAAATTCTGATGGCTTAAATCCTTATCCTGAAGTTCTGACGGGTTAAATTCTGATGTCATTGAAACTGTGGTAACTACTACAAGGGAAAATACACCTGTCCAGGGGGAGCAAGCTGAAGATCCTACCACAACTCAAGACTCTCAAGAAGCATCAGAACCTGTCACTGGCTCTTCAAGTTCTGATTCATTAAGTTCTTATGAGCCAAATTTTGATAATTCTGGAAATTCTGATTCTTCAAATCCTGAAGGATTTAACTCAAATTCTAAAGTCTCAGAGAGCATAACTACAGGGGGAGCATCAGAAAATGTTGATGGAGATAACATGGATCCTGGGGGAGGATCCATTTCTAGTAAACAACTTCCATCTGCAAGGAAGTGGACTAAAGCACATACACCTGACTTCATAATTGGAGATCCTGAAGCAGGTGTCAGAACTAGAACTGCAACATCCAATGAATGTCTCTATCATTCCTTTCTATCTCAGACTGAACCAAAGAAAGTGGAAGAAGCTCTTCAAGATGCTGATTGGGTGCAAGCAATGCAGGATGAGTTAAATGAATTTGAAAGAAATAAAGTCTGGACCCTAGTGCCAAGACCAAAGAACAAATCCATCATTGGCAAGAAATGGGTGTTCAGAAACAAAACTGACAGTGATGGCATAATTAAAAGAAACAAAGCAAGGCTGGTTGCTAAAGGTTACTCTCAATAGGAGGGTATTAATTATGATGAAACATTTGCACCAGTTTCTATATTAGAAGCCATAAGAATATTTTTGGCTTATGCTGCTCACAAGAAGTTTAAAGTCTTTCAAATGGATGTGAAAAGTGCTTTTCTCAATGGAGAACCGGAAGAAGAGGTATATGTTAAACAACCTCCAGGATTTGTAGATCCAAAATTTCCTAATCATGTCTACAGACTTGATAAAGCACTTTACGGCCTTAAGCAAACTTCAAGAGCATTGTATGAGACTTTAGCTCAATTTCTTCTAGAAGTGGATTTAACAGAGGCACAATTGATAAAACACTGTTCTACCTCAACCATGGAAAGGACTTACTTTTGGTACAGATATATGTTGATGATATCATCTTTAGTTCTACAAATGCCAAACTCTGTGAAAGGTTTGCAAAGCTAATGCAGTTAAGATATCAAATAAGTATGATGGGAGAACTTAGCTATTTTTTGGGACTTCAAGTCAAGCAAAATGAAGAAGGTACTTTCATAAACCAATCCAAGTACACCAGAAATTTACTCAAGAAATTTGGAATGCAAGACAGTTCAACTGCATCCACTCCCATGGCCACTGCAACCAAGTTAGATAAAGATACTCGAGCATCAGTAGATATTACTGACTACAGATGTATGATTGGCTGTTTAACTGCAAGTAGACCTGATATCATGTATGCTACCTGTCTTTGTGCAAGATTTCAGGTTGATCCAAGAAAACCTCATCTAATAGCTGTGAAAAGAATTTTCAAGTATCTCAAGGGTACAGCTGATCTAGGATTGTGGTATCCTAGAGAATCATATTTTAAGCTAATAGGTTACTCAGATGCAGATTTTGCAGGATGCAAAATAGACAGGAAAAGCACTAGTGGAAGCTGCCAATTTCTTAGAGGCAGATTGGTTTCTTGGTTTAGTACGAAACAGAAATCAATTTCCACATCAACTACAGAAGCGGAATATATTGCTACAGGAATATGTTATGCACAGATTCTTTGGAAGAAGAATCAGTTACTGGACTATGGGTTAGAATTTTCTAAAATACCCATTTACTATGATAATCAAAGTGATATTGCTATGACAGGTACTCTAGTTCAACACTCAATGATAAAGCACATCAGCATTAGGTACCATTTCATAAGGGAACATGTGATGGAAGGTATAGTGGAATTGCATTTTGTTCCAACAGATCAACAACTAGCAAATATCTTCACCAAACCACTATTTGAAGCTACTTTTACAAGACTGGTAAATGAACTTGGAATGGTTTCAGGTTCTTTCTCAAAATCTGCTTAGTTTTTGTTCTCATGCATCATACTTTATAATCAGTGTTTACATATTATCTAATCTCTATGTAATCTGTGCTTAAACTGTAATATATTAAATACTGATTGTTATCTGATGTGATTCTATATACTCTGATAGTGTTTTGAATGTTCTGTGGCTATTCATTCCAATGAGGATTACCGTGCTAGATGCTGACCAAGTAGTCTTTAACATACTAGAAATTCTATGTTTGAATTAGTTGTTTATGTGGAAATTCATTAACACAAGCAAATTCGGATTTTGAGCTTAGTCAAATTTACTTTGTGTATCTTATTACTAAGTCACAAACTAGATTTTTGCTTCTTATCTGTCAAATTCTGATGTCAGTGAATCTTAAGGATGAACTACATGCTTGATAAGTCTCACTTATCTGAAGAAAAGAAAAGAAAAGAAATTGAAGTCAGGTACTCCTTTGAGATCTAGAGTAAATATGTGAAAGGGAAGACCCAAGTGCATTCCTGGTATTAAGTTATATGCATTAAAAAAGCAAATAAATTTTTCTTGGTGACTTTTCACATTCTCTGATTACTGGAGAAATACATTGATAATAGCATAAATTCTGATAGCAGTTGTGACTCACTTACACTGAGAAGATACTGTAAAAAGAATGTCAAAAGATGCATAAAATGAGCACAAACAGTTGAGGTGGATTCTTGCATAAATTTATTCTGTAGTAGACTTCAAAATTGAAGACAGATTTTAAGCATTTTTCTTAGTTATGCCTTATTTCTAAGATATACTGAAGTTTATCAGACTTCAGTCTTTATCTGATCATTTTCAAATGCACACACTCTCACTCCATGTGAATGATGAAAATTACTGTGGTGATTAAGTTGTTTTTGACAAACAGTTAAGTATTATTTGCATCAATTCTGAGGACTAGTTCTGATGGAAGTTCTGATGATTAAACACTGAAGAAACAAGTTAGTATTTGTATGAAAAATCACAGAAACAGACAGTCACTTTTTGAGTACAGAACCTATATTCTGATGACCAATAAATTCTGATAATAGTCAAGTTCTGATGCAAATCCTGATGGAAACTCTGATGCTTACGTGGCATTATTTATTTACTTGACTTATTTATGGTTTTACGGTAACGGTCATATTTTATCAGAAAATAATTAAGTGAGATAAAAATAGTCACAATCATTTGGTTAGTGGGAAACGTGTTTGCCTTGACAACTGCATGTGCATAATAATTATTGTTTATTTCTCGTGCCCACTAACTACTGCTTTAACTATTTACTGGCCGACAGCTGTAAAGTGTCTGTTTTACTTCCAAAAAGAGTTGTTGAGTGGAGAGAGTATATATTTGGGAGTTAAAAGATTTTACATCCTTTTACCTACTTTCTAATTCTTTTTTTATCCCTATTATTCTCTCTCTCTTTCTAATATTCTCTGAAGCTCTATTTTTCACAGGCATTTTATCAAACACTTTGCAAACACACATTTTCTCACTTATTTCTCGACAGAAATGGCACCAAAAGATCTGATTTATGATGGAGCCATGTTTGTTCCTAATAATTACATGGCCATTCTTTCTAAGGATGAAGGCTTATCAGAACTTCACTTTATCCAAGATTTTCTATCTCGAAGTGAGATTGGGTATGCTTTGACCCAACCAGAAGCACTCTCAGGAACTCAAGTACTGGAGTTTTGGAGGAGTGGTGTTTATGATGATGGTGGTGCAAATGGGTCCCCAAGCATCATATTTACAACAGGGGAAGATGAACACTTGGTTACATTGTCAACTGTTCGACAGGCTTTACGTCTTCCAGAAAACTGCGTTTACAGTTCACAAGTTGGGGAACCTGCTCTTCAACAGATGATGGCAAACTTGGTTATGAAAAATCTTTGTCCAAGCTGGGAATATTGAAGAGGCCCCACATCAGGAGGGAGTGGAGTTTCTTTTTTGACTACATCACCAAGGCCTTTGCCAACAAGTGCTTTAACTTTGATGCAATCCCAATCCTGAGTCAGCAAATCGGGTATGCTCTCATTAATCAAACTCATTTTGATTATACTAGTGATGTGTTAGGATTTATTGGGGATAGGATGCAAGAGGAAAGAAAAACTGTATATTTTGCTAGATTTTGCCAACTTATTTAGAGTTTCTGTAGTTCTGATAAGGCCCAACTAGCTAGTGAGTTGATTGAACTCTTTAAACTTGCTAAAAGGGTTTTCACTGACTTATTATCTAATGATAATAAGAAGGTTGTACAAATACCCCTCCAAATTCCTCAGTCAGTTAAACAGGTCTTAGTAAACTCTGACCCAAACACCTATACTGCTATATATCCTGATATACAACCATCCCAACCTCCATCAGCACCTATAACCAATCAACCACCTACCACTTCTCAACCTCAACCAACTCAACCTACCATCAGAACATATTTCCAGCCAGCTCAATCATCTCAACCTCAACCATCAGTACCTACCATCAGAACTTCATCCTCCAGGCCTAAAAGAGAAAAATTTGTTCCTAAATCTCCACCAAGGAGAAGAATGATGATTCTTAGGGATGAATCTGATGATGAAGATGAGCAATTCCAGGTTCATGCATTAGAACCTGTGACTATGGAAGCTGAAAAGGCAACTTCTCAGAAGGAAACTGAAGCTAAAAATTCTGATATTTTGAAGAGAAAAAGAACTTCAAGTTCTGATGCTAATAAAGCAACTCCTACACCATCCAGGAGATCAAAAAAACAGAGAGTAGGAAGGCATTTGGCCCAACCTCCATCTGAGGATACTAATGAAGCTGAGGAAGGGGATCAGGAATCCTTGATCTCAAAGCCAATAGTAATTGAATCTTTGCCACCTCCAACTCAGGCTGAAGACACTGATCAGGATACAGTGACCACACATCATGTCTCTCCTATTCATGACACTGTTACAGTTGAATATTCAGGATTAAGTCCTAAAATTGACCTTCAAAGGCTGATAATTCCAACCATGTTGTATTTGGAAGCTCCTACAGTACAAGTGACAACTCCACCAGTTTCTCCATTATATGCTGATATTCCTACCACACATATTCTGGATGAGGACAAAGATAAAGTTGTACCAGAATCACCTTCAGTGACACACACTTTAGTATTGTCAGAAGATGATGAGTTTTCTGCAAGTTCTGGAGAGTCAGCTCCAGTTAATACTCCAACTCCCATATTCTGATTGAAAAGTTTGTTGAACAAGCTGCTCCTGTTCCTTGGGAAGAAACTCACAGAGGGGTTGAGTGGATCAAGAAGTGGAATGAATATGACTTCATTCCAAGCTCCAAAGTTTTGTCAAATCATATTGGAAAGGCTCATGAGCTGATGACAAATTCTGATTTCAAGCACCAACTCAAAGTCAGAGCTCCAAGTACTAAAAACCTTCAAGGTCTGCACTCCACAACTCATGCCAAGGTTGATAAACTTCTGGAATCAGCTGAAAAGCTAGATATGACCTTCAAATTAGACAAGTCAAGAATTATCAGACCTATACATGAGAAAGTTGATGCTATTGAGAAGGTTCAAGAAAAGCAACATGCCCAAATTATTGAAGTCCTAAAGAATCAAGCCTCTCAACAAGCTCAACTGAATGAAATTCAATCTTCAGTGGAACTTCTTCTCTCTCTCCTACTAATAAATGATGCCAAAAAGGGGGAGAAGGTAGTTAAGTCCAAATGCTCTAATACTCAAGTACTGAAGAAAAAGGATGACAATGAGGATGACCAGGGAAACCCTAGCAAGGGCAAGGGTCAAGGTCAAGGGCACAGCAGCGAAGTTTCTTCAAGGAAACTAATTTCTAATTCAAGAAAATCTGTAACTCAAAAGAAGACAAATTCTGAAGCTGTAAATGCTCAAGCTCTGATAGCAAGTTCTGATAATCAAAATCTGATATCAAGTTATGATGTTCTGATTCAAGGAGGAAGTAAAGACTCTCAGAAGTTTTTACAAACTCTGAAGCTAAAGGGAAAGCAGACTACTGTCTACTACAAAGATCCTAAAATTCAGACACTTGATGAAGAGATTGCTAGAAGACTATTTCTCAAGCATAATCTCAGAATGGATTTAGAGAATCTCAAGGAGGAAGAAGCTAGATTTGCAGTTGAGAAGACAAATCTAAAGTCTAAAGCTTCTGATGCTAAGAAACCTCCAAGGCCTAAGGTAAAAGGCATTGTGATCAAGGAAAGGTCAAATTCTCAGGCTTCAAAGCCCAAGACAAGATCACAAGTTGAGATTGATCCCAAAGATAAAGGTAAAGGAAAATTGATGAACCAACAAAGCCACAGGAGATGAAGATTTCTCAAATCCTGATGAAACCTGTATGCAAACTGGTTCAAGTATTTGATGATGTTGATGCAGTAGATGAAACTGTTCAAACTCTGAAGAGAAGGAAGATAACTGAAGAATCTAAAACAACCTCTAACACAGTTTAAGTTGTTTAGAATGAAGAACAACAAGCTACAGAAGAAAGAACAAATCCTGATCAAGTCATCAAGACATCAATCTCTGACAGTGCTCAAGTTGATTTGAATAAATTGACATTTACTGATAAAAGAAAACTCCTATGGAAGAATGTTAAACCATCAGATCCTAAGAAAAGCCAGTAGCTATCTGATTTCATGACTGTTGGATTGAAAGCCAGAGAAGCAAGAGACAGAGATGGACTAGCACTGAAGAAGCCAAAATCAAGACAGGAGTTGAAGTGCTTACAAGAGATCCATTTTTATTGACTGACAAACCTCTTGAAGATGTTACACAGAAATACCTTGATAAGGTTATATCTGTTCAAGTGGTACTGGATGCTCATAATAAACATAATGTCAAAAAAAATCTGATTCTATTTCTTGAAGATGGAAGAACATATCAAATGTCAGAATCAGATGTGCTGAACAAATCTCTGAAAGAACTTCAATTCTTTCATTATCTTTTGGAGATAAAGTCTGAGATTACTAGGAGATGGTCAAATTTCATAATGAAAACCATAAGGGATAAAGCAAGAATTTCTGGTTCAAGGGTTACAGAATTCATTCCAAACATAGTTGAAGATGATGGAAGTGAAATTCCAATGAAGAAGGGTTATGCTAAACTTGAAGTGATTCTAAAAGAGAAATGTCTATGCTACAATGAAGACTCATCCCATCCAAGAGTAATCAGACTTGGTGATGGTTTAGAAAGGAATCATATCTCAGGACTAAGGACTGCAATCTACCAGATTGGAAGTCAAGATGAAGAGTTGAATCAAGTCAAAGCTACAGTAGCTTAAGTCCTGAGGAATAAATAAGAAAAGGTGATATCAAACATTGTCAAGAATCACTTTGGATTCAGATTGACTCAGTGAGATTGTTAAAAGCTACAAGGACTGTAAGTTGTAGTTAGTTGTCATATTAAACTCTCATTGCATTTGTACTTAAAATGTTTTTGACATCATCAAATCTATTAACTTGTATATTTTTCATAATTTACAAGTTGGGGGAGATTGTTAGATATATTTGAGATGTCATGTCTAATCTGATTTGTGTTTAGTTTTCATAACTTAACAACAGGACTTATCAGAACTTACTGAAATCAGAACTTTACTGAAGTCAAAACTTAATATCAGAACTTAAGGCGTCAGAAGATATATATCAGGACTTAAGTGCGGGAAGACTTTAGATAAGGAATGCGGCTGATTTACATGAGAAGATCTGGACTAAAACGAAAGAAAATATGCATGAAGAGTTAGAGGACTAGAAGACTTGTAGAAGATATCTGATTGATATATTTAAGGAGACAGAATTATATTCCATATCAATAGAAGATATCTTGTAACTGTGTACTATATAAACACAACTTAGGGTTTACACTATATGTGTTATCATTATCGAGAAGATTATACATTGTAACCTAGCAACTCTTAGTGATATTGTTCATCACTGAGAGAGAACAGCAGTTCTATTATAATAGAGTTTATTTGAATATACTTGATCTTTGTTACATACTTGTGTTGAAATCGATTTGATTGTATAAACACTATATTCAACCCCCATCTATAGTGTTGTGTGACCTAACATATAATCATTCTGTGAAGAAGCCTGGAAAAAGAGCAAGGAGAAACTGGATCCTGATTTGGTAGAAGGACTTTCAACAGATATGGATTCAATGGATAATGAAGATTATCCATCGACAAATCAAATGATTTATCTATCGAAAGAAAAAGAACCACATCCGTCGAATGAGAAAAAGCCTGTTAACAAAGCCAAGCTACCTAAACTCAATGAGAAATATGGATCAGTTTCCAAGAACTTTGTTACAGGAGAATCAAGTCAAGCCAGGAAGAATAAAAGATTAATGTGGGGCATCTGTCAATGAAGCAGTTGAATGACAGAATGGAGAAAATTGAGGTCAAGGAAGATTCTAAAAGGAAGAACAACGGGAATGGGAAAGTAGGGATTTACAAACATAACAGCTACACACCTGACATATATGCACCAAATAAAATTTGTGTTTAGTGTGGTAGTGTTAATCATTTTCCTGTTAGTGTGGTGGTGTTAATCATTTGTTTGTTAATCATTTGTCTGTTAATTGTAAATCACTTATTCGATGGTTAACATGCTTTACATGCTTTTGAATGAGAAGTAATCCAACTTTAGTAACTCTGTAATGGTGAAATTAGGGTATAAATTATGAGATATTAAGAAAAGGTCAAAGAACATATATTATGCTAGATTCTTTATGATGTTGCCTAACTTTGTTTCTGAGAACCTTATAATTGAGAACCCAAACAGAAAGCTTGACTGTTGGGCCCAAGAAAAGAGAGTACTTGAAAATCTGAGCAGGAACAACCTCAACAATGAAGTGCCCCTCAACTATCTTCCAATTTTTGAGGCACAACAGGTAAATGAGATAACTACTTCTGCTCCAATCTCTTCTCAACCCATTACTTCTTTGACTTCATCTGTGGCAGTGACCAAACAAATGCCTACCCAAGTCACAAAACCTAAATCTAAATCCAAGTCTAAAAAGCAAACCTCTGCTATCTCTCAAAATATAACAGTTGTAACAACTACTACTTCACGTGAAGAGAGTGCTTCGGGTAGTCGGATGGGTGATGGAAGGGGTAAACATCAAAGAAGCCCCAAGGATAAGGAGGGTGAGGTATGTGTGACCCAAACCAGCCACACTATAGTCTTCCAACAGACTATAGTGCTTAATAAAGAAATTAGCACATTGCTAGGTGCATCCTCCCAAAAGGATGTGACTATTGAAACAAGTTGTCAACCTAGAAAAGGTAAAATAGACATCGGCTAAAAACCGATGTCTATGAACAAAAAAATCCGATGTTTTCGTGGGTGATGTTAAAGATCCCCTATTTAACATCTGTTTTAAACTGATGTTAAAGAAGACGTATAACATCAGTTTTTAAATATGTTAAATTTCTAATGCATATCCAATCTTCATATATTATCATAATATGATATTTTTATCAATTTAAACATATATAAGATAAGCAAAATATTTGCATTTACCCATTAAACTGATGTTACTAATACCATTAACAATGGTTTTCAAGATAAGCCTATGTAAACATAACTTTTGACATCGATTCTTTATTTCAAACCGATATCTATTGATGACAAACCAATGTCTATAAAGCTTAATAACATCAGTTTTATGTTTTAAGATTTTTTTTATTTTAGTATTTAACATCGGTTTTAATCAGTATTACTGAGGTCAATGTTCAACTAAAGCTGATGTATTAAGCTTTGACAGACATCATTTTCTACTATAATGATGTCTGTACCTATTTTATTAATGCACAATTTAAAAATATAGATGCCAAAAATTTGTCAAACCAAGGAACTACCAAAACCAATTGCTGTATAATACCAGTTATCTATAAATCTAACAACCAATATTCAAATATCTGGTATAACAGATTCATCTAATCCAAACATCAAATACTACACATATCCATCCATCTATTCTACTACTGTCTATATAAAAATTTAACTTGGAACCGGCAATACTAACAACGAAAACTAAACAGGAAAGTAAGCAAAACTTTCCAAGAGTAGTGAAGATCTTTAGTTATTAGGTGTTTGAGAGAAGGATCGACAATGTAAGGATGGTCACAGCTCTGAAAAGAAAACAAGTGCAACATAACATCAGAGAGGTTGAGAACATTATATTTGTATTCATATCAAAAACAGAAATAAGGAACTGCATGTTGAATCCAGAAAGTGAAGAGAGATATAGCATATAAAATTAGCATAACATGATCATAATTTGATAACTAAAATTAATACAAAAGCTTGATAATAAATATTTCTGATCATAGATACCTAACCCTTTCTTTCACAGTCAACATCCACCTCCTCCGCCTCCTCCTCCACCACCTCCACCTCCACTGCAACATGCACTGCCACCACCAGCATTGTCACCACTCTGTGCAGTTGCTACACTTCCAAGCACGAAAATGTTTCCATCCAAAGCCCTTCCTGAGACAGCCCTGCTACTCGTAGTCGTTGTTTCATTATTTAGACCATAAATACAGGGACAAATATAAAGTGAAACAACATCCAGGAGGAACATGGCTAGACCCATTCCAATTACGAGGAAGAAGACATATCCTTCCATTTCTAATATACAAGTACACCAGAGAACCTTTAAGCAAAATGAAAGAGATGATAGGCTAAGAGTTCAATTGAGTCTAATATATTTCTTCAGCATTTGTTATTCAGGGAACTAACTACTGTAACAAGTAATACAACATTAACAAAATATGGATATGTGTTCAGAGTTTACACATACTTCACATCAGAAAGCAAGTTCTAGCCTTCATTGCTCAGAAAAAGTGAAACATTTGGTGGATTTCTTGCCATTTTGTATTCCGGAGGGGTTGTCTGATTGTAGTGCTTGTTGTTCTCTTTTGCACTTCCGTAATCATACATTGCTATTTTCCCTCCTCTAATCACTGTCCAATAAAACACGACACTATATAAAAACAGGATCCACGAGCAACGTTCACAAGTACATCACAATTTACACCCTTCTAAGTAGGATATACTGAATCATGTTCTTTGTTGTTGTTGAATGAGGCTCATGTTGCAGAAAAATATCTGTAACGGAGGAGTTCACACAGCAATTCTTGCCTATGCTAACAAGTACAGCAAACCAGTCAATATGGAAAAATATGTGTTTTTCATTTCAAGGTGCTGTGAAGTGTGAGAAATACAGGAACACTGGTTTTACCAGTAAAGAAGTCATCAAGTCACTGCAATTGTTGTTCGGATTCTGGAATATTACTTCAAGAAGTCTAACTACAGCTTCCCTGTTAAATAAGCATGATTTAAACAAAAAAAATTTAAGAAAATATTTTGTATTACCAAAGAAGGCCCAACATAGTGCAATGTTTGCCCTGTTTGATCATGAACATACTGGAATGTGGTTGGAAAGTCATATGATACTAATTCATCCCACGACCAATCCCAGTAGGCCTGTAAAACATAGAAGATCCAGATTAGTCGAAGACTTAACTGGATTTGGTGATGAACACTCTGTAGAACACATAAGTTGAAAGATAACTGGATCAGCAGGGGTAAGTGATGTATGTCCACGGCTGTAATTAGTTCCCCTTGTGTTGTCTATCCAAACACCAAATCCAGTATTAGCCAAGATGAAAGCTAAAGACTCATTTAGAGTATTCAACAGCCATGTCATTTCATCCTGTCACAAAATAGTTACTTTGTGTATCAAAAACATCAATAAAACTGCTTTGTGTATCAAAAACATCAATAAAACTGGATTGCAAACAAAAAACATAGTTGTTTTGAAGAGTGAAAAACTCAGAAAGCAAGATATCAACCATGAGCAACCCATTGTAGATGAACTGGTGGTTGTCTGCTGTTTTCCCAGACCTTCCTTTCGGGATCCTCTGCATACTCAGAATATAGCCATCTTCGGTTGTCACCTGTATCATAACATAGAGACCTTCCAGTGGATGACATTAATAAGCAGAATTTCATTATTACAGATATGTGTTCTCACTAGCATTATATATAGATACTAAAAATCAACCAGTCGCCATTTTGTATAAAAAAGAAAATCGGAAGCATCGTTATGCTCCAACAAGAAAGAACTCGATTAATTGGAAACATAATATGAATGCTCGGATCAACCTGAGACGATCAACTATATAAATTAAACTAATTTCGTGATCCCTCAGTATTGTATAAAGGGTGACAGAATAATATAAATACTTATGGTCTCGTAATTTTCCTGGCAAAAAATAAAGTTTGGGTTAGAAGTATCTCCTCCAACCTTACTAGCTAGATTGTTGATAGTAAAACACAATAACATACTTCATTGACTAGTAGAATTCAGCACGCCAAATACTTGTTTTGCTCAGATCGCAACATTAGTAAATAGTAACTTACCCCATTGAGACTCATTATCCCAGCACTTTGGCTTGACTACTTGAGCTTCTAAACATAACACACATATACTAGATTAATAATAAACTCAGTGAGTCTCGCAACACACACAATTTTAACAAAAATAACACGGGGGACATATAAAAATGTATCCAATAATAAGAGTTTTAATCAAACCAACTCCTGACCATTGAAATCACCAAAAAACCTTCTCAACTGACCTCGAAACTCACAATGCGTCCATTTTCTTGAATAATACCTCCTCCTAATTTCTCAAAATGACACATAAATCAAAAATCAAAACAAAAACATATACCCACATATACATTAAAATTGATACCCACATACATAATTCAAGCAATTACTCAACTAAAAGCATAAAATATAAACATGCTCAATTAAAACATTTAACCAATCATTTAAAAAATAGGATTTTAAAATGAAACCCCTAAGTGAAAAATTGGGGTTTAAATCTTACCCAATTTATGCTCGACCTCCAAGCTTTAATATCACATCTTTAACCTAAAAACTCGGACTTGACCTTACCCAATTCAAACTCCGTCCAAAAGAGAGAGCACAGAGAGCACAGAGAGCACATAAAGCACAGAAAAATAGTCGGGAGAGATGACTGAATCTTCAGTTGAGCACAATCAAGAGGCAGAGGTGATATTTAGGAATCTTCATAGAGGGGTGAGTTTCAGTGAGAGAGAAAGAGAAACGATAGACTGAAAGGATTTATCTTTTGATTTTGAAAATATTTGATATATTAAAGTGTAAAGTTAAAAAAAGGGGTGTAAATTAAAAAAAGGGAGAGAGTTTGAAAAAATTCTAAGGCAAAATTGTGTGAAAAGAGGGGGAGAATTTTTCTAAGGCAAAAAAGAGGGGGAACAATAGGAGGGAATGAATTATTTTGCCAAGGGGAAATAAGGAAGGCGCGTTGATTAAATTTTTTAAACAAACGTTTAACATTGGTTGGGCTTAAACACCGATGTTTATAACAACAAAAGACATCGGTTGGTTAAAACATGTCACACCCCCAACTTAACAATACATAATATAAAACCTATTACAATAGTTAAAAGAAAGTAAATACAACCGAATCCAAGATCTTACAGTTTAGGGTTTGGATGAGCCCAACACTATTAACTATTACAACTGGTTTTAATATCGAGTCCTCACACAAAACTATCTCTTATTCTAGCATCGGCATCACAAGTCTTACGTGTTGTCTGCTTGAATCTAACCATAGCTGCTAGCTGTAATATCAAGGTAAAAGCAAGTAGTGAGCCAATTGCTCAACAAGTGCTAAACAATACGGTACAAAACATAAATCGAGATATATAAAAGAATAACAATGTGAAGATAGAGCTAATAATAATAAGAGATGAACTTTTGGGTGATGGCATCATTTGTTTGTATCAAAACATTTCCAAAATCATTTCTTAATCAAAAACCATTTTATGGCGCTACGGATTATAGCCGGTGATCATCCGCGAAGTAATCCCGAACCTCGCTGGGTTTTAAAACATTAATGGGATCCCTAGGCAACTTTTAAGTATGGAAAGGACTTGCATCTTAGTCCAGATCCACTATTTAAAGAAAACATTTATCCCCCTTTGGGACTGAAAATCCAAATTTTTAATCATTTCAAAACCTGATGTCGATTGACAATTAATTTCTTAAACAGTAAACATTTTTATCAAGGGGTATGAATCCACTTTGAAACACTGGAAATATGTCCACTAGGGCCATAATACACTAGGCTTTACTCTATCAGGGTAATTTGGAAGGTTTCTATTTACAAGGACTTTGACAAGGAGATTTAGTAAGGTTATCGGATAGTATGGAAGAGTAATGCCAGACTAGGCTTAAAGTAATAGTTTCAGATAAGGTATAGGTATTAAAATATCAAGAAGATAAGCATTACTGGTTCCAGGTATGATATAGGTGTTAAAATACAAGGAAAGTGATCATCAGCTTAAGGTATAACAGGGTATCAAGCTTTAGGGTAAGGATAGGGTTATCAAGCAATCATTAACAATCTTTAAGGAATGACTGGCTTCTAGGCTTCAAGATGAGGTTACTGAGTATAACTTACACATGGTTCAACATCACAATTACTTTGGTATGCTAGCATAATATGACATTTGATCTACTTCCATAAAAATCTTCAAATGAGGCTAAATTACTTGCAATAGACACTTGAGGGTTCATGGCATTTCTATATAATACGAAGATAGGTTTGAGAACCACTTGGTTCATGTATAACAAGATAAATCAGAATACTCACATCATATATAGGAACTAGTTATCACACATTTGCAGTGTAAACTAAAAAGCAGGTTGAATCACTTGCCTTGAGAAAGGCTGGACTGGACTGGCAGGTAGGAGCAACTGGAAGCTTTACTCGACCTTTATGGCAAGTTTACCCTTGTCTCGAGATCCTACACAAATAATAATAATCTCATTATAATATATTCTCACCAACTCAACCTATTTGCAAACCGAAATTAAACACAATGGCACTTAGGCCTATATACACGAAATTTTTAATCACCTTCTAAACATAATAGTACACATAGCCACATATGCTCACATATCATATTTAAGTACCAAATAATATCACACACACCATACTGCAGCACTAGGCTTGGATGATCTCGCTCTACAACTTAAGTCACTTGATTGCTAAACTAGAAAAAATCTCCAAATTTTGGCTTCCTAACTCGAAGTGCCTTTACTAAACCATCCAATTCCTATTGACCCTAACTTGGGCCTTTCACTCTAATGGATTTATGATATCTTGCAACTATAGTGGTCAACCTAGGCCTCACTTATAAGTGCACTAAAACTATGTGGTAAGTGAAGGTGCTAATTATGGTAAATTTCAGAATGACATCTATGGTTTCTTGGGTGCATTTGACACTCTTACACTTCAAGTTTACCTCCAAAACTTCTACACTAGACTCTTCTGATCATAGGGCAACTCCCAAACTTGATGTGGCTCAAGGGCCTGGCTTGGGCCTCCCTAGGCCTAAGCTTAAAGTCCATGGTTCCCCTGTTTTTCTGGGCAGAAAAGGTCCTGACTTGAACTAACTTGTGACACATTATTCTAACTCAAATCCTATGAACTATGGCTGGAAAAACTCCTCTGACACTCCTTCTAACTAAGGCCCAACAGGGCCTAATGAGGGCCTACCTATGACATGGTCAAAATTTCCCATTTCTAAGTTACAACAAAACTGTCCCCTGCTGGACAGATTTTGTGATTCCACTCGTGCACCTAACCAAACGTCTTACAAACCTCCAACAAACACCTAAAACCTATTGTATACTCCTAGTGATTGTAGGATTTTATACATCACGGAAGCATGGTAAAACAATTTTCTTGATATAAAATCCAAATGAAGGCATACAAAGCGTGATTAAATCATATGGGATCGTTTCTAACCTTTAAAAGCGATCCAAGAACGACAAGCGAAGATCCCTAGCAGCTGCTCCTCAAGTGTGAAGCACTCCACCGGTGTCCACCAAGAGATCAATGTAATGGAGGAGGAAGAGGTTGAGAGAATTAGTTGCCTCCCTCCTTTTCTACTTTAGAATTAGGGTATTATTTTTGGGTTGAGGCAAATAGGGTTTATAATAGTATATTTATAGGCAAAATTTTCAGCTGAAAATTTTCCGTAAAATATTATTATTATTAACCCTTTAATTGATTACTCTTATTAACCAATTAACTAATAATTAAAACACCTTTTAATCATTAATCCCTTTTCAAAACACTTTAGAAAAATAATTCTCTCACTTGATTTAATTTCCAAAATTAAATTCTTAATTAATAATATTAAGAACTTTTCTTAATTAATTTATAATTAATTAAATCTCATTTAATCAATTATTAAATTTGCTAATTAATTATTTATTTCACAAATAAATAATTACCAGCCATTATTAATTAATTCCTCCACCATTAAATCATTCTCTTTTATGGTGTGACCCTGTAGGTTCAATATTAAGCCGGTAGTAGATATAAATAATAATAAAACTATTTTATCATTATTTATATAAATTCTCTAATTCATTAAATATGATTAATTAATAAATTAATCATATTTATTATACATCATGAGGGATACTTCTCAGCATATCGCGACTATCCGGATAATACGAATTCACTACTTAGAATACCAAGAACCTATTCAGTGAATAGTTACCATACAATTAATTCCTTCTAACCTGCAATGTCATGATTAAATACAGGGCATGGAATTCGTGTCAAGCCTATCTTGTTTAATCATATGCTTTCCCATTCACTATGCTTAGTTCTAATTAATGTAAATTAGAAACTCTTAACTGAGTATTTCCCTCCTAAGAGAACTGATGATTTAATTGACTAAATGATGGGTTTCAAACAAGAGTATGGAGAGCCTTTTAAAGATGCTTGAGAGAAATTCAAAGATCTTCAACGTGCATGTCCTCACCATGGTCTTGAGAAGTGGTTTATGCTTAAATGCTTCTATAATGGTCTTCACCCCGTAACAAAGGGAACAATTGATAATGTTGCAGGTGGTATGTTTCTAGACGAGGGAGTTGATGATGCATATGCTTTTCTTACAAATTTAGCTGCAAATCACTTCAATAACCCAAGACCACCTAAGACGAGGGTAAACTTGTAGTGGAGGCTTATTCTCACTTATCATTTCAGCTCGGTTCATTAACACAATAAATTTATTCATAGAAGATTTCACAGTCATTTGCTCCTCCTATGAGCATTAATGCATTACCATCTATGACTCCTATGATTAGTCCTATTTGTGAAGTGTGTGGTGTTCAAGGCCACTTTGGTAATGAATGCTCGTACAAAGTTAAGAATTCACAAAATTTTCAGATGGAGCAAGCAAATGTTTTTCAACAGCGATTGCAGTATAACCCTTACTCCAACACTTATAATCCTGGTTAGAGAGATCATCCAAAATTTTCATACAAGAATGCTTAGAATCCGTCTGTTCCTAACCCAGCAACAACAGTGGGATACCCTCCAAATCCGGGATCTAGATTTGGGGGTCACTAACTGATAAACTATGAAAAATATACACAGCAGAATTAAAATACTATTTATGACCCCTGCATGCATAAGGATCAAGCACAACTTATAATATGAAATAGACACCAAGGCAAACCATTAGTTATTACAACTACAAACCTGATTAGGATAACCTCTATATGAAGTTAAGCTAATCTTTAAAAGTTTAATAAGTGCTACATACCGGTTCATTGTTATTATTACACTACAAACTAATTTACAACCTACACCAACTCCCCGATCCTACCTACTGCTGTTGGGGCACCTGAAACCTAAAGTTTTGAGGATGCACCATAGGCACCCTCTTCCTAGAAGTGTGCAACAAATGAGGCATCTCAAGCCCTCTCTGAAAGATCAGCACAATAAAACAAGTATGAGCTATGAAATGCTCAGCAACTAGTATAAATATATGTTCAAAAAGATAACAACAGTATTATGCTGATAAAGAAAGAACAACAGATAAAATAATAATATCTGCATAATAATCATAGCTACATAAGCTGTGAAAAATAAATAAATAAGTTTTTGAGATTGGATTCTTTTAACTTACGGATGTACTATTACATGTTGATCAGCCACTGTAATAGAACTAGATCATGTTTCGTAGAAACATGTCCCGTAACACGAGTACTCCTATAACAAGGCAATATATCTGCTTGTGGAAATAATTGTATTATAAATATGGTCTTATAATACACAGCCCTCCACTAGACCGTCCGTCCCAGTCACTTACACAATTAATCCAATCAAAATATTTTCATAAAAGAATCGAATCAATTGTTATCCTATCATAATCAACTCCCCATTTCTCATGGTCTGGAGTAATCTCAACAACCGATGGCGAGATAAGTAGTAAGATTATTTATTCGCTAAATTTCAATATCACGTTTCACTATATAGAGTATAATGAGATACATAGTTATTCACTATCTATCAGGAATAAGATCAATATTCTAGTAGAAAAATTACTAGAATTATCTGTTTCAAACAATATAAGAGTATTCGAAAGTACTATATCAGCATTTACCTAACACCAATATCATTCTCAGGTAGATTTCATTTGTCTATTCTGAAACTGGAATAGGACAGGGGTACTTGCCTGGTATGCAAAGACTGAACTTAATCCTTTTATAACTCCGTCTGCCCTCCTAGAATTGATTTCATGATTCAAATACACTTGTTTAATAAACAAGACAAAACTCGAATGACGTCTATACGTCTCAGCGTCTACCCAATCATTTATTTAATCATGGCATTGAAAGATGTACAAAGATAGCATGCATATCACATAGCATGCAATCGTATTATGCACATAACATATAAGTCAGATCGTCAAAAGATAGGTCTCGGTGTTTTTAAAACTGAAATTAGATCAAAATAGGGATTTTTTGATAAGTATTCGACTCAGAACGACTCTTAAAACAAATGAACTCTCGATATAAAAGGATTTGGGTCTCTAAAGTATTTTTAATGGAAGTGACATATTTTTTTGAGTGTAGATGTGTTCGCTTCGTATTAAACGGATGAACGGTCTATTTATTATGCTTAAAATAAGAATAAATCAATTAATAATAATATTAATTGATTTTTAAATATTTAAGTATATTTTTAAAAGCTCAAAATAATTTTTAGGAATTATTTGGCTTAATTATGAATAATTATACTTTATTTAACTATTTATAAATAAAATTAATTGATTAAATAAAGTAATCAATTAATCAATTAATTAAATGATAAATAAATAATTGAAATACATTATAAATATTTAAAAAAAATCTAAATTTTTGAAAATAATAAAAGAAAATCATTTTTGGAATTTAAAACAAGTCGGTTAATTATTAAAATAATTAACCAAATTAAATTTGGAATGAAAATGATTTTAGGAATTTAAATAAAGAATTTTAAATTATTTTTAAAATAAAGTCTGTAAAACATATTGTTAGTCGCTAAGCACGCGCTAATAATTCACGCAAGTATACGCAATCGCAAGTAATATAGAATTATTCCTAGTTCGTTCCCACAAAGACTGGTTTAGGTTAACTATGCGATTTATGCACTTATGCAACAATGATATGGCTATTATTCAATGCTAAGACGAATAACAATTTGAGTTTTCATTATACTACAATTAACTATTGAGAATTATACTAGTGGATATTAACTAAGAGATTAAAGAGAATGGAATAATATATGACACAAATATGGGATTCTAACTTCATTAAATACTTCATTCAATAGCCTATTGTTCTTAACCTTAGCATGTAATGGTGATGATGTGGCACCCTCCAAACCCGGGTTAGAAGTTTGGGGTCCACAATACATACACAATATATAAACCTGTATATGAAATAATATTTGCAATGACCCTGCTTTACATAACCACGGATCATAACAGGTTAAAGTATGAAAACAAGCCACAATCTTAACTTATATTACAACGTACCAAATCCCAACTAATTTAATTTACAACTAATAAGGAAATTATTCTTACAATCTTACTATTTCACTACCATATGAAGCTCCTACTAGCTCGATCCAACTCAAACTGGAACCCAAGCTCGCACTTTTGACTGAGGAACCTCACTATCAACCATATCCTTTTTAACTGTAAAATACATAAAAAGATTCGCAAGAGTGAGCTAACTAGCTCAACAAGTAATACTAACAGTAACTAAGGTTAAACAATGATCAAGCGAGAGGATTCAGAGGAATCAAGTTTCTTGTTAAACAATCATTAGAATTGGATATTCATTTTAAATTTTAAAACCAAGGTTAGGCTGCTGATCAGTCACGCACTAAGCCTGAGCAAGGCTCCCAGCTTTGCTCTATATACTAGATCCAAGGCACACATTGGCCTACTACGACCACGAATCTGGTCTAACCACGAATCTGGTCCACATAAAGAAAACTATCAAATTATAAAACAGTTCAATATGATAAATAATGTACTTCAATAAAACAAGATCATAATCAATGATGATAAAACATTTGAATAAAAGCATAATGCAATTCATAGGTATCGCAAGGGTGTATCAAAGTATTTATAAGAAATGGCTTTCAGCCTGTAGGAGAATCAGGTATTAGATGAACAAGGATTTTACAAGGTTTGGTTCTTTGATGTCACAAGGTATGGTTGAGTATAAAAGTTTCTGTATGTTCAAACAATTTTGTTTCGATGTTTGGTATATGATGGGTATATATTTGTGGAGTAGTATCGTGTTTGTGCAGTTGACTATCTGGTAAATCAACAAGGAATGAACAAGGAATAAGGCTTACGGCTCAAAGATCAAATGATGTGGCTCAGGTTCAAGGCTGAATGATTCAAATTACATACAATATAAAATAGAGCTATTTTAAATACTTAACAATATGTCACGAGAAAATTTAGAAATATTTGCATTATATCTCGAAAAAGGTTTAGAAGTACTTTCCTTCCAAGGCATTACAATTATTACTGATCGACTCTGAGTCGATTCGGATACTCAGGCTTTAACGTCCAACCACTAGATCACCTTGGATTCTACTTCGACACTCAAGTTCTTCAGTTGAAACTCTACTGAGCTCGGTAACTGACCACTAGGTTATCTTAAGTCCAACGTCCACTTTCGGTTTCCCGACTAGAACCTATAGGGTTGAAATACTCTATGTTAGACACCCAGTTATGCTTGACATATCCTCGATACCAATCCTACCCAAACGATAACAATCCCGACTCGTACTTATATACATTACTATAGTATACGTAACATACATGATTCATATACTCAAATCTCGATTCAATATTCGTTTTCGGAAAATACATACACTCATCGTTTTACGAAACAAATTGTCCGTTATATTTTACAAAAGATTTGTTTATAACTTTATAACTATTTATATTCGAGCGGTAGTTCCGATATTTCATAGGATATGCTTCCAAACGTCGGGCAGCGTCTCCTTTGTTTATCGGACTACCCGTCGAATACAATCGACGTCCACAATCACAATTCACAACAGATCATCATTCGCAATCTCAACTCAACAATTAATTCCACTAATATCACAACCGAAATCCATTTCCTAAATCCCAACCACCTATCCAAACTAAATTATTATTATTCACATTTTTACATTTATTTATTTTAAAATATTAGGATTCAGAATAAACATCACAGTCCACCGTCGGCTCACCGAGGCTCATCGCCGACGGCAGTAAAATTCGTCGGTACCCGTTAAATTCGGGTTTCCTCACAAAATCCACCGATTTACAAAAATATTTTTCCCACGAAATTATATAGTTTATTTCATGAAACTCAGTCAAACAATTTCCAGCAGAAAATTAAAATAAAAAAACAATTAAAATATAACCATCAATACGTGCGCATACACGCGCCCCAAATATAGGGCCAAAAAGATCATGGCCGGAAGAACAGTACAATCAGGCGGCACAATACTACCACAACACACACAAACAAACTGATATACACACACACACACACTTACACCCACGAACACACAAACACACTTTCGGTACTACACACACAAGCACAAATATATATACGTATGTATATATACACAGCAGTAAACCAAAGCAGAGCCAAAGAATTCACTGAAACAGGCCGGCCGGAAAAACTCACCGGAATCGAAGCAATCGGAAATTAAAAAGGAGAAATAGAGGGGAAGATGGAGATAAGAAAGAGGGGAAATCGAGGGATTAATAACGAGAGATGGGATTAAATAGAAGTGAGAGGAAGCAGCTTGCGAGAGATAGCGAGAGAGACGAGACTAAGAAATTGATGAGGCTGGCTGAAAATGGATACAGGGCTGGGTTTTATATGATTTTATTATTTATTTTTTCTTCCTCCAATCAGTAAGTGACACACAGAGAACAAATTGATGAGGACTAAACATGTGTCCTCTCCCTTATTTTGACAGCCTGTTTAAACCCGTTTCTGACCCGCGTTTCGCAATTTATCGAACCAAGTTCACCTAAAATAAACTCAGAAAATAATCAAAATAGTCTTAAATGTTACAAATATCCCGAAGTTTATAAAAACAAAAAATTTGAAATTTTAAAGCAATTTTGTAACGCAATTTATACCCTTTTTATCAATTAAACGAATCAACGCGCGGGTGAAATTAATCCCAAAAAATTTCAAAATAATTTTAAAATTCTCGGAATAATTTAAACTTAATAAAATATGAGTTTCGTAAGTTTTGAAGAATTCTGGAATTAAATGCAGATTTTACAATTAAATGTAATAAGAAAATCATATTGGGGTAAATAATTGATGAAATATTGATTTCTAAATTTTATAAAATCCTAAAAATAATTATTATAATTATAAAACCATTAAAACAATTTAGAGACAATCCACATATTTATACAAATAAATTTGCATTAAATTTACTTTTAAAAGTAGAAACAATTCAATACAATTCCATAATTAATTACGAGGACAACTCGGTAGACCATAAATCACGCATACATAATAATAAAATAAAACGAGCTGACAAAAAAAACTATACACATACTTTATTTATTTAATACTTCCACAATTACATATTTAAATGATTCAAAAATACACGGGTCGTTATATCCTTTCCCCTTAAAAAGATTATGTCCTCGGAATCTGATCTAACTAAACAAGTGAAGATATTTATCAAGCATATCTGACTCTAGTTCTCAAGTAAACTCTTCTACTCGAGGGTTTCAAACGTACTCACTATAGATATACACTCATTTCCAAGGACTTGCCTTTAACGATCAAGAATTTGGATCGATCACTATATGCAGAACAAACTTGGACAAGAGCCCATTGGCTTATAATCAATCACTTGATTCGAATCATATATTTATCACTTTAACATTGACACGCTGAATACATTATATGTACATAATGTTATAACGGTAACATCAACTCATGAACAACTTTATCTATATTTATCAATACCTCGAATGATTCACTAATTTAGGACTCAACTTGTCCCTTCTATTCAGACCTATCCAATCTCTTTCAAGGTGAAACTTTTACTAACACTACTGGTCCTATTTCTATATTCATACTCTCTCTCGATATAATTCTGCCTTCTTTCTTTGTCTACTCTGAGCTGCTTCAATCAATATCACTACATCCTTGGTGTGCTGAAATTAACTTAGAATTTGACAACTTCCTTTCTCCCACTCTATCTAAATAAAGGGGGGACCTACACTTGCGTCCACCTAAGGCTTGGTAAAGTGGCATTCTAAAGCTGACATCGATGATAAATGATCATCCCAGTTTTCCTTAAAACTCAACCTCTCAACATATCTTATATTTCCTAAATCGCTTCCTCACTTTGACACTTCGTTTAAGGATGATAGGTGGTGCTCAATTTTAACTTAGTTTCTAAACATTTAAACATCTCCTCTTTGTTTCTATCAGTTAGGGCTGAAAAGTAATCTCATATATTCACTTATATCACCTTTAGGTATTTGAACTTCATATTCCACTCTTTCCAATTCATTTATTAAGTCCTCAGTGGTCTTAATTACATCCAATCCTTTCTTTTTGTACAAGGCATCTGTTATCATACGGCTTCATTTAGGTAGTTGTTAATGGATTAATCAGAATCTTTTGTTAACCTCGGTCAAAATTTCATATTTGAAAACTCAATGTATAGTTGCTTCCCTTCTAATATTTAGAGGAAAATCCTTGGGCATTCCACACAGGTTTTCTTATTCTTTGAATAGCTGAGGATGTTATCAATAAATAAAATTTGCTTATCCAAGTACTCCTTATACACCATGTTCCTTAAGTCCTTATAGACAACTGATACACTTGTTATTTTACATAGTATCACTAGAGCTTATAATGCTTATAACTCATTTTAATCGCCATCTCTGATATGTTCTCAGGTTGGATCTTAAGTTAATCTCCGAGATATAACACACTTCTTGAATTAGGTCTCGTAAGTAATCATTTTTTTTAGAGGACACTTATTCTTATTCATTATTTTGTTAAACTCCCGATAATCAGTACACAATCTCATAGTTTCATCCCTTTTCTCTAACAACATCATTGGTACACTTTATGATTCGCTTATTGTAAAACCACTCCTTGGTCTGCCTTGTCTACTAGACCTCCGATACTTCGTCTTAATTCTTTGGCATGTCTAACACTTCCTAATCCATTTTGAAATTTCCTTCTTATACCTGGTTATTCGTATTTTTTTTTAAATTTTCATATATCTTGGCATTTCTTAAATAAATTAAATACTTTATATTGTGAATTCCTGTAGGATCTCATTTCTTAATTCTTTTACTTGTGGTACCCAAGTTTTGGAAGAATATTTGTGATCATTCTTCTGGGCGCATAAATTTTCTTACTAAACCGTTAACATCCTAATCCACTATCTTCTCTTGACATTCCATTATTTTCTCTTTATAACTCTAACTGAAAGGTCATACTATCCTACCTCGCTTCCTTTGGATTATAAATTATGACTTCCAATTCCAACTTCCAAAATTCTATAGATAATTCTTCTAGCACAGTCTATATGTTTACTTTCTTCTTTTTGCTTATCATTTGCCATTACATTTACTTTTCCTTGTAAATACATACTTCAAACTTTTATGGTCCGTATAGATCTCACATCTTTCTCCATACATATCATGTTTCATAATCTTTCAAAGCAAATATTATTACTGCTAATTCCGAATTTTGAGTATGGTACTTCTGCTTATAAGGTTTCGGTTGTCTGGATGCATATATAATAACTTTATTGTGTTGAATCAACACACATCCTATTCCCTAATGAGAAGTATCACTATAAACTAAAAAATCTCCTTGATACTTTTACAGTGATAAAGCAGGTGCTGTAACCATTCCCTCCTTTAACTCTGTAAAACTTTCTTCACCCTTCTCCATTTCATATAAACTTCTTGCTTTTCTGGTTAGCTTCGGCAAAGGTGTTGCAATTTTCAAGAAATCTTGAACAAATTTCCGATAATAACCGGCCAATAATAAAACTTTTTACTTTTGTTGGTGCTTTTGGTCTTTTTCATTCATAATACATTTAATTCCCGTTGGATTCTCTTTGGTCTTCTCCTCACTGATGATTCATGCTAAGAATTATACTTCCTGCCATCAAAGCTCTCAACTTTACATACAACTTTTTTCCTCTTCGACTCCCCAGTTATCATTAAATGCTTTGCATGATCCTCTATTGACTTTAAGTATTACAAATACAGCTTGTCCAGATATTCCTTCAAGATTCTGTCCATCAAGTTTAAATATTACTGGTATATTAGTTAATCCAAATGACATTACTAGAATTTTATAGCAACAGTACTTAGTTCTGAAAATTATCCTTGATATGTCCATAGATTCAATCTCCAATTGGTAACACCCAAATCTTAAATCAATTTTAGAAAATACTTTGCTTCTTTCATCTGATCAAACAAATCATTAGTTCTAGGTAACGGATACTTGCTCTTGATAGTAAACTTCTTGATCTTTCACTAGTCGACACATAATCTCCTACTTCCATCTTTCTTATTAACAAATAATATCAATACACCATATGGGGTACACTAGGTCTAATCGCTCCTTCTTCTAACATCTCTTGCATTTTCTTTGCTAACTCCTTCATTTTAACTGGCACCATTCTGTGCGGGGCCTTGGACACTTGTTTCATTTCAGATGCTAAGTCAATCATGAACTCAATTTCTCTATCTGGAGGTAATTTTGGTAATTCATCTGGAAACATATCCCGAAATTTATTTATTACTATAAAATCTTCAAATTATGTTTGCTCCTGACCTTTACTTATAATCGCCATAGTGCTTACATGTTGGTCACCATAACCTTTTAGCTTAAATCATCGATAACAAATTCTTTACCTTCCTTCGTCCTCTAAACCTCATCATATTCTCATTTGGCGTCTTCAGAACTATCTTTTCATCACAACGATCTATCTGGGCATTACGCTTAAATAGTTAGTCCATTTCTTAGAATAATGTCAAATTCTCCCATCTTAAATAATATCGAATCCTCACAAACTTATTTCTAGAAATCTCAATTCCACCATTGGTACTCACTTATTTAATAGTTAAATGTTCTTGACTTGCTAGTCCTTTAGTCATAATCTTATCAATTTAACAGGGTGATTCATCTTATCAACAAAACCTTGAGATATAAACAATAAAGTTGCTCCCGTATCTTTCAATACTTTAACCTATAAAGTATTCACAATAATCGATCACGTCCTCACATCCGTATTCTAAATAACATATTTCACAGACCAATCATAAACTCCCGTTCCCGGAGACGTATTCCTTATTGGAGTAGATTCCCTTGACTCTTAGTGCATCCCTGACTGGGCTAGTGATTTGCAATCCTCGCCATATGCCCTTGTTTTCTTTCCATGCATGAGAGGTAGATGGAACTTTGCCTGTTTGGTTCATAATAGGTTGAATTTTGTTTGAAAAACTTTTTCAAAGAACGGCAGTACAACGAAACAACTAGAAGGATTCATAATTTAATAAATTAGAGTTGAATAGAAAGAAGAAGTAATGATTTGAATACTAATGAGACAACCACATTGTTACTTAAGATGGCCAGTCTTTCATACCATATGGCATACAACAGATGAATAGGTGGCGTCCCACCCGACTCTTCGTCATCCCAACAAAGCATCTCACCATAATACAGCCGTCCCAATCAGATAACAAAACTTGAGGGGGAAAATTAAATTTGAAAGGAATGCAAGATCCTCCTTTTCGATATCATCGTAAAAAATTTATTAAGAAAAGAAGTCCATACATATTTAGGAATCAAAAAGGAATATATGTTGTAATATTGGAGAAAAGAATGATACTATTGGTCACCATCCACAATTTACTTATGTACATCTCCTGAGCTTGTTCGATCAATAAATCCCATCAGATACATTTAATAACTTCAGAAACCCCGCTAAAATGTCATCGTAATTTAAGCACTAGGATAGATTCATACTTATTTGTGTATTTAGCTTCGTACCTGCATGTATAATACTTTAACAATTCTATCATAATTGTGCTCTTAACGAATAACTTCAAGTTTCTTCTATGCAACTTAAAATAACCACTAATCATTCAACATATCGATTCTTTTGCTAATAACGCTCTCCTTTGAGAACGGTCTAAAAATCTTCCCAATCTTCTTCGATCATACTCAGACTTCTTTTAAATCAATGAATTCCTTAATCTTTAATGGTCTTGGAAATTGGACAAATGGTTTCTCCGTACACTGGTTTTGTTGTTCATCAAACAAGATTCACACTTTTCTGTTAGGACTCATCAAAATTTCTTCGTAATAGCGGGTCCACTTAGCCCTCAAAATCAACCATACTATTCCTGGAACACGTATTTTCTAAGTAATCTGGTCTTATAACAAATAAGAAACTCAAGTAGTAACTTGACAGCCAGTTTTTAAAACTTATTATATTCAAAAAGGCTTTTAGAAATTTTGTAGGGGAAAATCTTTTTCGAAAACTTGTTAAAAAAAAATTTTGAAAATCGTACATCTGATTGTCCTTACTATATGAGTTGGTTGTTGTCCTTCCTACCTATAACAAGGTACTAAATTAAAGAAACGATCACATAAAGATCCATTCACTTCAATCTGCCTTCTCTCCTTTGGTGGGTCCATTTGCCTTCCTTAATCAACTAAAACTTCAGTTATCGTTGCATGTTATCTTATTCGTAGCTTCACATCAAAGCTTCCATACTGGTAATACTTCCGTCATCATCTTTATAGTCGTTAAGTAGAACAGGCTATCCAAAAGTCAATAAGTCGCCTGGTGTCACATCACATTGTTACTATAAATATATATCACATCGCCATAACACTATTATCTAACTTCAACAAAGTCCTAGATCCATATTCTTCTCTAACTCTCTTTCAAAACTCATCTAATTCATTCCACAAACTAGTCATGGGTGGCCTAGTCATTAATAGCTTCTCTTAACCGGGTAGCAGCTATCCTCCGGAACACTTGAATCTTCTTTCTAAACTTCCATTTACTGTAAATCCCGAATCCATCCTCGTAGGTACTATTGCTTCATATGACAGGTTTTAAACTCGGGTTATAGAATAGGGTGTAGGGTAAACTGAAAAGATACATTCACAGCCGAATGTCCAGTAAAACAAGAATAAACAAATGGATGTTCTTAAATAGGTAGTCTCATTTCAAGAGGTGGTAGAATAGCGTAGAATAGCTTGAAGGGGTGGAGTTGTTGTAGTAGGAGGCAATACAGTTAATACTGGTGGAAGAACAATGTGCGAGTCAAATATGGGATAAGATGATGATCCTCGAATGGAAGGCTCCAAACGATCAGATGATACAGGGAAAACAGGATCTGCCATTTTCGTTATCTGGAAATCACGTCGCTAGCTAAGAATCTCAAATCACAACACGACCTTGCCGGAGACCTACTATACAGTCGCACTCAACCTCACGATGTCTTATCTTTCTATTTCCTATTCCTAATCCTAACCCTCTACCCAATCCCGACAATATAGGCTTGTTTTAGTGACTTATAACATGTAGCTTTGATACCAACCTGTGGCGTCCTCCAAACCCGTGTTAGAAGTTTGGGGTCCACAACACATACAAAATATATAAACTTGTATATGAAATAATATTTGCAATGACCCTGCTTTACATAACCACGGATCGCAACAGGTTAAAGTATGAAAACAAGCCAAAACCTTAACTTATATTACAACGTACCAAATCCCAACTAATTTTATTTACAACTAATAAGGAAATTATTCTTACAATCTTACTATTTCACTACCATATGAAGCTCCTGCTATCTCGATCCAACTCAAACTGGAACCCTAGCTTGCACTTTGGAATGAAGAACCTCACTATCAACTATATCCATTTTAACTGTAAAATACAAAAAAAGATTTGCAAGAGTGAGCTAACTAGCTCAGCAAGTAATACTAACAATAACTGAGGTTAAACAATGATCAAGCGAGATGATTCAGAGGAATCAAGTTTCTTGTTAAACAATCATTAGAATTGGATATTCATTTTAAATTTTAAAACCAAGATTAGGTTATTGATCAGTTACGCACTAACCCCGAGCAAGGCTCCCAGCTTTGCACTATATACTGGATCCTGGCACACATTGGCCTACTACGACAGCGAATCTGGTCTGACCACGAATCTGGTCCACATAACGAAAACTATCCAATTCTAAAATAGTTCAGTATGATAAATAATGTACTTCAATGATACAAGATCATAATAAATGATGATAAAACACTTGAATAAAAGCGTAATGCAATTCATGGATATTGCAAGGGTATATTAAAGTATGTATAAGAAATGGTTATCAGCCTGTAGGAGAATCAGGTATTAGATGAGCAAGGATTTTACAAGGTTTGGTTTTTTGATATCACAAGGTATGGTTGAGTATAAAAGTTTTTGTATGTTCAAACAATTCTGTTCCAGTGTTTGGTATATGATGGGTATATATTTGTGGAGTAGTATCGTGTTTGTGCAGTTGAGTATCTGGTAAATCAACAAGGAATGGTTCACAAGGAATAAGGCTTACGGCTCAAAGATCAAATGATGTGGCTCAGGTTCAAGGCTGGATGATTCAAATTACTTATAATATAAAACAGAGCTATTTTGAATACTTAACAATATGTCACGAGAAAATTTAGAAATATTTGCATTATATCTCAAAAAAGGTTTAAAAGTACTTGCCTTACAGGGCTTTACAATTATTACTGATCGACTTTGAGCCAAATCTGATGCTCAGGCTTTAACGTCCAACCACTAGATCACCTTGGATTCGACTTCGACACTCAAGTTTTTCGGTTGAAACTCTACTGAGCTCATTGACTGACCACTAGGTTATCTTTAGTACAACGTCCACTTTCGGTTTCTCGACTAGAACCTACAAGGTCGAAATACTCTATGTTAGACACCCATTTATGCTTGACATATCCTCGATACCAATCCTACCCAAACGATAACAATCCGGACTCGTAGTTATATACATTACTATAGTACACGTAACATATAGGATTCATATACTCAAATCTCGATTCAATATTTGTTTTCGGAAAACACATACACTCATCGGTTTAGGAAACAAATTGTCCGTTATATTTTACAAAATATTAGTTTATAACTTTATAACTATTTATATTCGAGTAGTAGTTCCAATATTTCACAGGATATGCTTCCGAAAGTCGGGCAGCGTCTCCTTTGTTTATCGGACTACCCATCGAACACAATCGACGTCCACAATCACAATTCACAACAGATCATCATTCGCAATCTCAAATCAACAATTAATTCCACTAATATCACAACCGAAATCCATTTCCTAAATCCCAACCACCAATCCAAACTAAATTATTTTTTGCACAAAATTATATAGTTTATTTCATGAAACTCAGTCAAATAATTTCCTGCAGAAAATTAAAATAAAAAAATTAAAATATAACCATCAATACGTGCGCATACACGCGCCCCAAACACAGGGCCAAAAATGTAATAACCCCAAAATTTTTAAACTTTTAGTAACCCTTATGAATAGTGTTTTGCTGATTATGCTGAATAAGAAAACTTTCCATGCCACACTATGTAGGGGTTCTTCTATTGTTATTCTGAGATCTTATTAGTACTTTATATGGGATATATGTGTATGTAAAGATCGTCAAAATCCAAATTCGAACACTTTGATTTTTCCCGAAAATCCACCAGATACCGAAAGAATTGAGTATAAGGGAACAGGATAAAAAGGATTTAAATTCAAGGATTATAAGAGGGGATCATAAAAGGAATATAATGTATTGAGAAAGGATAAGTGAACCCAAGTAATAAGATCCCGGGTATGATCCCTCAAACGATAAACGAAAATGAAAGTTAAGTGAACCGTATAACAGATCAGCGGTCATTAGCCAAGTAATTAGGAGCTAATCAAAGAGGTTAATGAGGATGATGTCATCAAATCAATAAGAAGAGGACAAGCATGGGAAGATGACATAAGAATGATGACCTAAGCATGACCAAAAAGGAAGGAAGGTTGGTTGATTATAAACCACACAAAATTCACCATGGTTAAAAGGTAATAAATCAAAACAAAAGTGGATCAACCAAGCCAAACAAATCAAAAAACACAAAAACAAAGTTGACTCTCATTATTCAAGAGAAGCTCTCGGGTTTTCTTGTTTTTCAAAGAGAAAAATTTCAAAATCCAAGATCCAACCATTGTTAAATTGCAAGGTAATTATCCAAGGTTCCTTATGATTAGTTATGGCTATCCTAGGAGTTTAAGCTCCAAATTCCTTCACAATCTCTTTCAATAAATCATTTAAGAAGAGAGTGAATAGTGTTTTCAAGAAATTTAAATTGTTTGATCTTGTGTTTTTGGTTAGATTAAGCTTTGGTAAGGACTTTCAAGGGTGATTCCAAGCTCCTTAGTTACTCTTACTCACCAAGGAAGGTATAATCTCTTAACCTAGCATTTTTATTGAATATTAAGAGCTTATTATTAGTAGGATAGTTCATGAGAAGCATGGTGATTGAATATGTAGAGATTAGTTGGTTTTGTGATGTTTTTGGAGTTGTAAATCTTGGTTATTAGTTAATGAACTTAAGAATAGTTTTAGTTCATGTTTGAGAATAATATAAATTGGAAAACTTGAGGTGTTGGGGCTGTTGTAGTGATGTATGTATGGAGTTTGGTTGTATGGTTGAATTGTGATTGAATTGTGGTTGATTTGGAGTAGGTTAAATTTGGTAATCGAGTAAACATAGCCGTCGTAATGCCCGATTTACTTTAGACTGTTTTTGTTCTTAACATCAGGACCCATGATCTCACTGTTAGGTTTTGAGCATTGCCATGATTAGAAGTTCATGTTACGGGCTTCGTTTTGATATGTGGTTCGCTTGAATCCGATGTACGGTTTAGGAGAAACGACCGTTTTAAGTAACGACGTTTCGCGAACGAACCATTACCCCTCGCCTTACTTTAAAACTTTGGTTAAGGCCCTTAAATGACTAATTGGAGTATGAAACAATTATGTAAAGTGGGTTAGGTAGTGATAGGGGATTCGCGAAAGAATCTCCTTAAAACCCTTAATGGTTAATTTATTAAAAATGGTGGAGCCGAGGGTACTCGAGCGACTTAAGTGAATCGTTAAGCGCAAAAACGAACGTTAGGGTCTAATTGGTTAAAGTATAGATTCATAAGCGACTTTGGTTTAATTCCAACTTATATGTTGTTTATAGGTTACCAGACTCGTCCCAAGCCTTTTATCACCCCCAGTCGCTCAGACAAGTTTTCTACCCGTTATACTGTTGTTGTGATATATACATATGTATATGCATTATCTTGTGATAGATGCATGATTGTTATTAGCAAATTTTGTGATATATTGGAGCATGCTGATATGGTATATATGCATGTCTGTTTCGTAATCTTGATATCTAATTGTTGATTCAATTGCTTATAAGTTGCATAATACCTATGCTAGAGATAAGCAGTAGTTGCGTATACCCTTAGTATAGGGGACCCAAAGGTGAACATATTTTCTAAACCGGGAGACGATGTTCCCGAGTATATTATATATATATATATATTTATTTATAGAGTAATTGGCAGTTTGTAACCCACTTTTATTTTCATTTTTGCGATTTGGGTCTACATTATTTTCTTTGTCAACTTACACCCCATAAAATTAATTTCGCTTCTATTTGCACCCCATTGACGACTTTCCATCCATGTTTACCGTTAACTTTAACGGAATCGGGGGCATTTCAGTAAATTACTAATTAAACCAGAAGAAAATAAGAGTATTTGACACTTTGTAACCCATTTCTTTGGGCGTTTTTTCAATTCGGGTCTATATTATATTTCCTTGCAAGTTGCACCTTTAACTTTGAATTTCGCTTTGTTTTGCACCCCGGACCGTTTTTAACTTTTATATCAGGGTTAAAATCAAAACTTTCTGGTTTCCAAGAACAAATCGCCGGACCCTTAGATTTCCCAGTCCAAACCAACAAATAAATACATGAATCGATTGTAAATAGGGCTGAGCAAATCGAACCGAAAAACCGAACCGAACCGTACTAATTCAGTTCGGTCCTGATTTTTCAGAAATTCGTTCTATTCGGTCCGGACCAAATAGACCGAAATAAAATTCGGTTTGGACCGATTCTTTTAAAAAATATTTCGGTCCGGACCGAATAGACCGAATAGACCGAATAGACCAAATCATAAATACTATAATTTTATATTATATATTTACATATATCTAAAAATTATAATCATAGTTTTTAATTTGTAATTATACTCGTACACTCATAGAACTCTACATATCACCTTACTTTAATTATATTTTAGATTTCATATTTTTTGGTTTGAAATTTTTAATAAAATTTTCTTTTTTTAAAAAAACTCGGTCCGTTTGATCCAAAACCGGGCCGAATCGAATTATTTGGGTTTGGTTGGTCCGGTCCGGTCCATAATAAAATTTCAGTCTGGTTCGATCCAAGAAAAAAATGATAATTCAGTTTTTCGGTCTATTCGGTTCGGCGTGGTTTTGGACCAAACCGACCGAATGCTCAGCCCCATTTGCAAATAACAAGCAAAAGATATTTGTAATATCAAATTTCATGAAAAATGCCCGAAAATCAAACCCCCAATTCGAAATAAGAATCCTAGAATCGAGTTTAATTTTTTATTTTGCGAATATGGACCGGCCTATTAAATATTCGCTCCATTTATAATTAGATTTTTTTTTATCAGATCGAATCCAGGATCGAATATTTAATATGCCGATTCATATCCGCTAAAATAAAAATTAAACTCGATAATAGGATTCATATTTCGAATTGGTGGTTTGATTTCCGGGTATTTTTCATAAAATTTGATATTACAGGTAGTTTTTACTTGTTATTTGTAATGGATTCATGTATTTATTTGTAGGTTTGGATTGAGAAATCAAAGGATCCGGTGATTTGTTCTTGTAGACCAAAAAATTCTGATTTTACCCCTAATATAAAAATTAAAATGGTCCAGGGATGTAAAACAAAGCGAAATTCAAAGTTAAAGGTGTAACTTGCAAGGAAACATAATATAGACCCGAATTGAAAAAACTTCGAAAGAAATGGGTTACAAAGTGTCAATTACTCTTATTTTCGTCTATTTTAATTAGTAATTTACTGAAATGCCCCCGCTTCCGTTAAAGTTAACGGTTATCTTGGATGGAAAGTCATCATTGGGGTGCAAATAGAAGCGAAATTAATTTTTATGGGGTGCATGTTGACAGAGAAAATAATGTAGACCCAAATCGCAAAAATGAAAATAAAAGTGGGTTACAAACTGCCAATTACTCTTATTTATATATATATATAAATAGTTTTCAAAACTATTATTCGAATAAGGTTTATTCGATAACTTTATTTCACTTAATGAATATTATTTTGAATATTCATTCGAGGACTTATGACTCCGCTTATTTTATTAAATAATATTCTTTATTTTATTAAAGAATAATGTTTAGATAATCAAACTTATTTTCGATTATTCAAATAAAGATCGTACTTTCGTATAAGTATATCTTTGGTTATTTATTATTCATTTCAAGTATGAGTTTTAAAACTTCTACTTCAATTATTTTTATAAATATTATTCTTTATGGGAATATTATTTAAATAATAATATTCAGATATTTTCTAATATATTGGGACTGATTTATTTTATTAAATCAGCATTACTCCAAACATTCTTAAAAATGTTTTCGAGTCTTCAAAATGATTTTTAAAGGTTAGGGCGGATCCCAAAACTCATTTTTATATTTAAGATCCTCATTTTGAAGGGGATTTAAATACTCGCTAAAAACCTGAGGGATCCGGCTCTGTGGTGTGTTTTATATTCGCAACAAGGTTGCTGTTTTGATAAAAGAGTTTTTGATTACTTACCCAACACTCGGGAAGTAAAATTCTTAGAACAAGTTAATCCATTAACAGGCACCGCCTGGGAAATATCGGTGAGTTTTCCTTTCCAACTAGATACGACTTCTCAGTGGAGCCGTATCAACAAGTTTCTACTTGGGGAAAGGGGGGACAATCTTTACGTTTCAGAGTCATGGATTTCGTCTGAACTAGGAGTGGCGTAAGTGGTCGAGTGGCGCCGGCCCAGCCTTATTATATTGGCCCAAATGGCCTGGAAGTTCCGCTAAGACGGTCCATTCCTTAGGAGTTTAGTGTTCGGTTGACAAGTAAATCCGACAGGTTCTCCTCTACATATAGAAAATGGTGGGGTTGCACTACTGCGACTGATCATCATAAGTGGTCTTCCTAGCGCGGCAAACTCCCGTAATGAGTTCATCATCCAATTGGATATTTCTGCAACACTACCCAGAGCACTTCGATAGAAAGGCTACGGCTGGGCGATTGTTAAGTGTTGGCAGGGTCGAGTTTTCAAATTGATGTTTTCATCAAATGAAGTATCTCGTAACTTCATTTCATTTTGATGATATTTCAAAGATTAATTCTATACAAGTTTTGTCGTGAAGCTTCATATATGGGATGAACTAATTATAACTTGAATGGTGGTAGTTCAAGTAGTATTCGGAAAAGATATAAGTATATTGGAGTATCTTGTAACTTCATCTTTTCAACTTATATCTGGTTAATGATTATCTTATGCATGACATAGATTTTCACAAAAACGTTGAGACAAGGTTAGATATATGAGATCACCTTGCAACGATATTTTTATACAGTTATAAACTGGAACTCTGTGTATATTATACATGGAAGATGATTTAAAAATTCTGAAAAGTATATATATACTAAATATTTTACGACTTGGTCGCATTAAGAGATCAAACTTGGTTCATTTCTTCTTGACCAAGACTTTCATGAGTACTATGAGGATGCTCATATATTGTTAATTATTATACATATTATTTCGGTGGGCTTGTTGCTCACCCTTGCTTTCTTCTTTCATCACACAACATCAGATAGATAAGATGAACAGGATCAAGCTCCCAATTTGCGAGCGGATAGGAAACATTCTGCAGTTTCCTGTAGGCGTTGATGCTACTGTAGCTGAGGTAGAAATTACCAATAGGCTAGGCTTTCAACTTCTGATGTACCATACTTATGTATCTATATGAATTGTAATAATGGCGAAGAAATGTAAATTTATTCAGAAACCCTTTTAAGGTGTAATGGCATATAATTGTGGAATAAAATGACTCGTGTTATTTTTGGATATTCATCTCTGAGACTATAACTTGTGGTGTGTGTGTTTATTGTGGGGTCACAGTATGGAGTAGTTGATTGTTTATTAAGATTGGGTGTTATTAAGGGAAATGGAAGTCGTGACAACCCGGATCCCCGACCCCGGATTTGGGGGTGTTACAAAAAAGATCATGGCCGGAAGAATAGTACAATCAGGCGGCACAATACTACCGCAACACACACAAACAAAATGATATACACACACACACATACTTACACCCACGAACACACACACACACACACACTTTCGGTTACATACACAAGCAAACACATATATATACGTATGTATATATATACACAGGAGTAAACAAAAGCAGAGCCAAAGAATTCACTAAAACAGGCCGTCCGGAAAAACTCACCGGAATCGGAGCAATCAAAAATTAAAATGGAAAAACAGAGGGGAAGATGGAGATAAGAAAGAGGGGAAATTGAGGGATTAATAACGAGAGATGGGATTAAATAGAAGTGAGAGGCAGCAGCTCGCGAGAGATAGCGAGAGAGACGAGACTAAGAAATTGATGAGGCTGGCTGAAAATGGATACATGGATGGGTTTTATCTGATTTTATTATTATTTTTTTCCCTCCAATCAGTAAGTGACACATAGAGAACAAATTGAAGAGGACTAAACACGTGTCCTCTCCCTTATTTTGACAGCCTGTTTTAACCCGTTTCTGACCCACGTTTCGTAATTTATCGAACCAAGTTCACCTAAAATAAACTCGAAAAACAAAATAGTCTTAAAATGTTACAAATATCCCGAAGTTTATAAAAACATAAATTTTGAAATTTGAAAGCAATTTTTGAAACGCATTTTATACCTGCTTTTATCAATTAAATGAATCAACGCGCGGGTGAAATTAATCCCAAAAATTTCTAAAATAATTTTAAAATTCTCGGAATAATTTAAACTTCATAAAATATGAGTTTCGTAATTTTTGAAGAATTATGTAATTAAATGCAGATTTTACAATTAAATGTAATCAGAAAATCATATAGGGCTAAATAATTGATGAAATATTGATTTCTAAATTTTATAAACTCCTAAAAATAATTATTGTAATTATAAAACCATTAAAACAATTTAGAGACAATCCACATATTTATACAAATAAATTTGCATTAAATTTACTTTTAAAAGTAGAAACTATTCAATACAATTTTATAATTAATTACGGGGACAACCTGGTAGACCATAAATCATGCATACATAATAATAAAATAAAACTGAGCTGGAAAAAAAACTATACACATACTTTATTTATTTAATACTTCCACAATTACATATTTAAATAATTCAAAAATACACGAGTCGTTATAGATGACACTAATCAGATAACACGAAACTGATAAACGCCAACTTTCGTTGTACGAATACTAAACTACCAGACATCCACAAAAGAGATAGAAGCTGAATAGACACCAATTATATTGAGACCCTATATATCTATAAAATTTGAAAACATAACGGTTTAATGCACAAGTTATCTATCATGATTACATAGGGCAAGTAAGATGGTTAAAATTACCTACGAATCATGCATAACAATAACACATGAATCTATGCTAGCATGACAAGTTCTAAACCCTTAAATTCACTTTCGCTTCATTAAAGATTAACACACTATCTTATAAGTTCGCGATGCTCATAAGACGAATAAGCACAACCAATACTAGGCTATCATACAATCACCACACACTAAGGTATCGAAACAAATTAACTAAAGAAATCCATAAATAAATCCGCTGGAACCCCACGATAATGATTAGCCCATAATCGTACTCATTATCAACGTGGGTTCCAATGAAAGCATGGTATAATAAACATAGTCTTTATACTAAATAAATAATAAACCAAGTATGAAACAAGAGTATAGGTTCACGAATAAGAAAACTAGCATCCAAAGTTATAACTTAAATAAAGAATCACAAGTATAAACTAGATCTTCTTCGCCTTCGTTGAATTGTGTTAAAACGGTCTTCTTACGCCTTCTCCTTGTGCTCTGGTACGTCTCCTTATGAAAAATGACCTTTATTTATTTATATATAGCAGCCCATGCATAGTAAAAGTCCTCCAATCAAAAACCCACAAGAATCAGGATTCTAAAATCCCGACCCAGCGCGGCCGCGCGCTTGATCAATGCGGGCGCGCTATATCTCTGTACTTTGGGCACGGGCGCGCCCGCGCGGGCGCGCCGACCTTCTGGAAAATCTACTCTTTCTTTTTTTCTTGCTCCAATGAGTTGGACTTCAAAAGCTTTATTCCTTGGACACTATCCTAACACCATATTAGCATCAAATCAATGCTAATTCACCTGAATTCCGGATTAATGCCTGAAATGCAAAAACACTAGAAAACACATTAAAGAACCAACAACTTGAGTACAAAAACACCAATTCAAAGCTTAATGGAGCATTATAAAGTGTGATAAATGCCACTCAACATACCCCCAAACTTGAATCAATGCTTGTCCACAAGCATAACAGACTCAAAGAACAAGAAAAAAATGCATGAATGCAACTATATGAATGCAACGATCCCCATAGAATAACTAAACCAATCAATAAGCAACATCTCAACAAATGCAATTATTCGCATGAAGATCAATCAAACCCCACAAATCAACCTAAAAACCAGAGACGTGCGTGTGTTCAAATGCTTACAGATATACCATCGCATCCAGATCAATAATCATGACTCACCACTCATCAAAGCAATCGCAAGGTTATAAATAAAATAAAATCTAGACTCAAAATAACTTATAACACTTCAATTCTTGTATTGGAATTTTAAATGGATTCACGCTTTTATTCATACACATAATCAACACAAATATGCTTATTTGATCGTGCAATGAGTTAGGTCCACATAAGACTTATACAATAGTACCTATATAGTGAGCGTTAGGTTAGCGGATCCCAGACTATAAAAGCCTTAGGTCACTAGGAACAAATCCCCTAAGAACTTAATAACTCGAGTACTAAAGATCCCACTAGTGATCAATTATACATAACACTATTTTTTTTCTCTTTTTCTTTTTTCTCTTTTTTCTCTTTTTTCTGAATGAGTGTGTTTCGCTCCATCTCGTTCAACCCTAGACTACTCATATAAATATGAGCCGGCTACTAGCCATTTGACACCTAGCCACAACAACTAGCAATGAAATCTAATTTTCTCCAATTTCTAAATATCCATGCTAATTTATCATTAAGAGAATATCCTAAATTCTAAATATAAACAAGCGATTAAACCTCGACAAACAAATAAACCATGATCATGATCTAGCCCTCAAGCAACCTATAAGACTTAGTGAAATACAATTGTCTCTAGCATGCAAATCAACTCGACAAGTCTTAACATCACTAAATACGACATCACTACACTAGCATCAACATCATAAATCAATCGGAAAAATCATTTAAGGGATCATGTTATTATGCAAATGCATGAAACTATATGAACAAACTATTAAAAAAACTACAAAAATAAAAAAAACTAATACATGGCAAATACGCAACTACATGCGCTAAACTATCATGAATATGCAAACTATATGCGAATCACACAAAACATATTCCTTCAACTACTACCCCCAAACTTAAAATTTTCACCGTTCTCAGTGAAGGTAATAGGAAGGAACCAGGCATACCTAATCCGAATCAGGATCCTCACCCTCAACGGGTGGAGTGTCAAGCATCTCTGGAGGTGGATACATGGAGTCCTCACCAAATACTGGCCATTGGATGTCAACACATGTGGCTTTGAAAGAAATCCCTAATGCCTGGGTGAGATCACGTGCAAACTTGTTATGAATGTCATGCATATCATTCATCCTCCTCGCTAGACACCTATACTGCATCGTGCTCAAACCTGATCCAACATCTACTCTTGCTTCCTCCTGCTCCTGTTGTGATGGACCAGCCTCTTCACCCAACTCAGCTGTCCAAGCTGCCTTGCTTGCCTGTGTCGTACCACTAGCATATGCCTGAGGAGCTGGCCGTCCACCTGGCAGATGGTCATAAGAATAACCATGCCCCTTTGGATCGGGCTTCCCACCATACCACTATGTCATGCTCAACAGTGTAGAACTATCGATAGGAGCACTAGGAAGCTGCAGCTGCTCATGTGTGGGCCAATCAACTTCAACTGCCACGCACAGCTTCGTCACAATGGACACATAGGGTATAGAACCCGTAGTACCTCCTCGCAAGAACCTCAAAATACCTTGATGGATAACCATCCCCAAATCCACATAGTCGCCTTGAAGAATACCCTACAACAGACGAGCACGCTCCACAGTAATCTCATGCACATGAGATGATGGCATGATGTTAGCACAGATAAATGAATTACAAGCACGTGCAAACCTGTTCATGCACGAAGCTGGAAATGTGGAATAATCAGTTGTGCCCCTCTTGAACTTCCACTGAGTCTCAGGCACACACAGAGTAGCTACTATCAAATCTAAATCAAACTCCTCCAGAGTCTTCTCGTTCCAAATATCCTGGTCGGGCTTCCTCGCGAGCTGATCAATCACCCTCCTTATCACCTCATCACTGTACTCCACTGTCATCCCCCGAACCACAGTGAAACCATTCTTCTCCGCTTTCACATTAGCATAAAACTCATGAACCACACTCATGGGCACAGCAGCAGGTGCCTCACAAAAGGCAACCCAGCCCAGCTCCAAGATCATCTCCAACAACTTACCATCTTTCCCTGATGGCATAAAACCATGCTCCTTGGCCCCACACCACCTGTATGAAGGGTTTCGAGCACATAAACGCAACGAAAATAGTAATTAAAAATGTAAAAAAATTAGAATTTTCGAAACCCACCGCAAAATCCATGCGAAAAACATATATTTAATTCATGGATCAGATTGTTTACCTTAAGAAGCTTTACCAATTGGTTAACTAATGGAGATCCAAAGCTTGTTCAATCACCACACATCCCACTCTCGCGATCTACACTCTATCGGTATCCACACGAATGCTTGAACTCAAGGATTGAATGTGTACCAGCACAAACTCGTTTCTTCTTGCTCTCTCCATCTTCTCCCTTGGTGCCTTTCTTTTACACACAAAAATCAGCCACACAAGAGATATTATATAGAGAGTAGAAAAAGGAATTATAACTCTTAACTAATTAGAAGTTATTATTAATTTGAAATTCCTATTTGTATTATAATTAAGTCTCACTTAATTATTTAACAAATAAATTTCATAATTAATATTAGTAAATTTGAATATCAATATTTATCTAATTAATAAAGTCATACTTCATTAATATTATAAATAATTCGAATTACTTTATAATTTAAATCCAATTTAAATTAAATAATCCTTCAAGCATTCTTAGTGTGTGACCCTATAGGTTATTATTACGTTGGCAACGAATTTTAAATCTAATTTAAAATCGTAAACATTGAGCGGCATCTAGTAATACATCATTGTTACCCAAGTAATAATAATTGAATCAATGATCGATTAAACCTTTTGTGAATAATGAACAATGTAATATAATCCCTTTAACCAAATATTATAGATCAAACTAAAGGCATGTAATGTGTCATCATCATCATAGTTTAATCCAAGTTTCCTTGATCAATGAGTAGACTATCATATCAAATCAACATTTGAGCGTGGCCAAGCATTTCATAGTCTAGCTCACACAAGAGGCCAATAATATCACTCTTAAAAAAGGAGGGTTAAATCCCATCCAGATCATTCATATTTCTCATATGATTCATAATATACCCAATGTCCACTTTTATCATTACTCGATCAAGGATAACTTTTAATGGAATCAATGTATAGTAATTCTCGTATAGAAATATATTGACTTCATGTCTAAGGACCATTACATCATTATCACTGTGAGAATTACTTATGACACAACAGACATGTAGAATCCCATATTGGGTCTGTCTAGTACCATGTACATATGCATATGCATCTGCCTGGGTTTTTGACTTTAGTATCATCAGACCTATGATCAATGAGATGTGATCATCAGTCAACAAACACACTAGTCTTAATGCATTATTATTATCCCTTAATAATAATACTCGACTAGGGACCTTTACAAATATTGATACTATTCTCATAATCTCATTTCTAAGTCACGTACTTAGAGATATAGATATTGCATATCATATTCCAAGGACATTTATTAACCTAACATTTATATCGCAGTATATTAAGAATTAATAAATTATAAAGGGAATAATTGATAGAACATAAACATTAATAATCCTAATGTCTTAAACTAAAACATCATAGTGTTGTCTTTAGGGCACAAACACTAACAATCTCCCACTTGCACTAGAGCCAATCACCCATGTATCTAATACTCATGGAACTAGTATGACTATCGTGCTTCTGCTGCGACAGAGCCTTAGTCAGTGGGTCTGCAACACTATCATTACTATGCACTTTACATTTATATCTCCTTGATCATTAATCTCATTAATAAAGTGATATCGCATAAGGACATGCCTAAACAGTCTCCTTGGTTGTTTCAAAAGTATTAATATATCCGGCTTCCATCATAGAATCATCAATGTTCTTGTTGTGAACTATTCCAGCTAACATCACTTATATTTAGACAAAACATAAAACAGACACAAATACATAATCATCCTTGTATGTCCAAAAAATTAGGTTCAGAAACTAACATCAGTGTAACCTTTTACAACCAGTTTCCTATCTTCTCCATACACTAAAAATAAATATTTAGTCCTCATTAAGTACTTCAGAATATTCTTGAAAATATCCAGTGGCCCTCACGTGGATTAGACTAGTATCTGCTCGTCATGCTCAAAGCATACGAAACATCAGGATAAATACATATCATTGTACATATTATAGATCCAATTGCTAAAGCACATGGAGCTTTCTCAAACAGCCCTTATCATCTAATGATTTAGGGGGTAATTCTCTTTTGAGATCACTATCCCATGAGACATCGAAACATATTCTTTCTTTATCTCTTGCATCCCAAAATGATGCAATATTTTATCAATGTATGTAGTCCGACTAGGTCGATTAATCTATTCAATCTATTTCTATAGATCTTGATCCCCAATATATAGGTAGCATCGCCTAAGTCTTTCACCGAGAACCTATTTCTAGACCAAGTCTTAACAGCCTTTAGAGAAGGTATGTCATTCCATATCTGTTATATGTCATCTACATATAATACTAGGAATGTCACATGGCTCCCACTAACCTTCTTGTAAACACATGGCTCATCTTCATTTTGAATAAATCCAAACTCTTTGACCGTTTCATCAAAATGAATATCCATTCTCCTTGAGGCTTACTTCAATCTATAAATAGATAGAAGTAACTTACAAACTATCTTAGCAAACTTTGGATCGACAAAACCCTCAGGCTGTATCATATATACATCATGTTCAAGGCTCCCATATAAGAAAGCAGTTTTGACATCCATTTGCCAAATCTCATAGTCAAAGTAAGCAACTATTGCTAACAAAATCCTGATGGGCTTGACCATAGTAACTAGTGAAAAAGTCTCATCATAGTCTATACCATGAATTTGTTTGAAACCTTTTGTCACTAGTCGCACCTTATAGGTCTGTACTTTACCATCCATGTCAGTTTTCTTCTTAAAAACCCACATTCACCCTATAGGTTTTACCCCTTCGAGTGGATCAACTGAAGTCAATACTTTATTTTGATACATGGATTCCATCACGGATTTCTTGGCCTCCAGCCATCTCTAGGAGTCTGGACTGTTCATAGCATCTTGGTAGGTGTGAGGCTTATCCTTATCCGTAAACATTACATCACCATCTTGAGTCAAAAGAAACCCATAATTTCTCCCGGACTCATGGTGAATCCTACTAGATCTACGAATAACATGTGTTTCCTAAACATGATTACTTTCAATATTTTGATGTACATCCTGATCTTATTCCAACTCTTGTTCAATGTTATCATGTGGTTCTCCATCTTCATCGAGATGTATTATCCTCCCATTAATTTTCTTAGATAGTAGTTCTCCCTCAAAAAATACAGCGGCCCGAGCAACAAGCACTTTGTTCTCGGAAAGATTATAAAAACTATACCCTAGTCTTACTTGGGTATCCCACAAAATAGCATCTATCTAATTTTTGTCCAAGATTGTCAGAGGCTAAACGTTTTACAAACGCTTCACGTCCCCAAATTCTCATAAATGACATGCTTTGACATTTATCACTCTATATCTCATACGGAGTATTTTGAACCGCTTTAGTCGGAACTTGGTTAAGTGTATATGCAGTTGTTTCTATAGCATAACCCTAGAAACTGAATGGAAGATCCGCGTGACTCATCATCGATCGCACTATGTCCAACAAGGTAAGATTTCTCCTCTCAGAATCTCTATTCCATTGAGGTGCTCAAGAAGGAGTAAGTTATGATACAATATCACACTCCTTCAAGAAACTCTTGAAATTGAGGTTTAAGTATACTCCTCCACGATCTGATCATAAAACTTTTATACTTTTCTATTGTTTGTTTTTCTACTTCGTCCTTATATTCTTTGAACATTTAAAAAGAATCAGATTTATTCTTCATAAGAACCACATATTCATATCTACTGAAACTATCAGTAAATGTTATAAAGTAGTATAAGCTACCCCTTGCCATCATACACATTCGACCACATACATCATTATGTATAAGTCATAATCGTTCGGTGGCCCTTACACCTGATCAAGTAAAAGAAGCTTTAGTCATTTTTCCAATAAGACAAAGTTTGCATCTTCCGTATGATTCAAAATCAAACTTATCCAAGTATCCATCTATATGTAACTCAGAAATGCGTTTTTCATTAATATGGCTTAACGACAATGGTAGAGGTAATGTTTGATTTGAGTCATTTTTAGAACATATAAATTGTTAACTAATTATGCAACATTATAGGCCTTATCATTAAAATAGAATAAACAACTATTGTTTATTTAATTAAATTGAAAACCTTTCTTGTCCTGACAAGAGATTGACTTAATATATCCGCTAAAGGCAGGCACGTAATAACAATTTATCAAGTTCTCAATCTCGCCTTATGGGCAAAATTAGGTATCGAGTTCCTTCAACTAGAGCAAAAACTTTTGCTCTAATTCTAACCCTATACCTGAAGTTTGACCATTGCTAGTCTTCTTCTTTAGATCTTCCAAATAAGCTCGACAATTTAACTTGCATTCATCCAGTTATTTCCACAGAAATGACAATCATCTCCTTTAGCAACACAACTATTAGGCTTCAAAAGCCCTTTAAGATTGGACTTTGGTTTGGCACCGAATAAGATCAAATCTTCACCTTGCCTGTCCACTTTCCTTTCCCATTTGCATTCCACGTGTACATCATCAATATGGACCTAGTTCATGCCTTTACCGTGTTATTTTCAGCAGTTCTAAACATGCTTAACAACTCAATGAATGTTCAGTTTATCTCATTCCTTTTGTTCTTAACAAAATAAGAATAGAAGTTGTTCAAAGATTGTTTGATCAAATCAAGCTGAGTCTCTAGACTATTCTTGAAACCCAAAATATCAAGGTACATATACCTATCATCTTTAGAACATGTGGTCCAACCGGATATCATTCTCCCATTAATACAAAAATATGGTGCCTTATTATTGTCAAATCTTTCTGACGAGCCTATCCTTCAAACATCCTTTGAAGGTGCTCAATCATATCATAAGCATCATTATGCTCTTGTTGCTTCTAAAGCCCAGCACTCATAATTACAAGCATGAGACATGAAACATCAGTTGCATAATCAATTTGCTTCTGGTAAACATTTTATTCAGCACATGTTTCATTCTCAACTAGAAGAAATAAGGGAGGGGTTTGAGTGACATCCTTGAACCTAAGAACAATCCTCAAGTTCCCATGTCAATTGAGGAAATTATTTCATGACAGCTTGTCCTTCTCAAGGACTATTACATAGAGAAATTATTTGTGTTATTTATCATTTGATATCTATAATATTAAAGTGCATACAATGACTTAGTCTACAGATAATCATTAAATTATGTTTAAGTGATTATTCATAAATATATGTCACAATATATATCTCCCACTATTTTTATCAAATCAATAGCCCTAACAATTAATTCGGAAAAAATATCTTCTATATCCTTTCTAGTGAGCCAAGATCCATATGTCACCTGCGTTAGGTCAGCTTTGGCTTTTCTTCTAAAATATGATTATTTAGGTAGACAACATTTGTCAATTATATCAACTATATAACTCTTGGATAGCTTGGTGGAACAATATTTGTTCATATTTATCTAATAAATCTCTCCAAACTCTATGCCTCTAAGTTCACAATCCTATTGTGATAACTTAGTTAAGTCAAACCCAATAGTCAAAAGTATCAATATACTTCAACACATCTCCCATGATAGATGGGAGTACTTCACTTTGGTGAATCCACTCCTTATCGATCTAGGGTTAACGCATTAGACTTATTGGAAGGCATCCGATCAACTTAATATTAACTTTAGGGTTTTGTTAATTTTAAAACGATCATGATCCCATCATAAAGAGATTCCCAATTTTTCCTTCAATAAAATACTTCAAATCAATATTGGTCAATGGTTTGATTTCCAGGTAGTGCGGGAGTCACAACAGTCTCGCTTAAAACCCATAACCTTACAAGTTCAATGAACTCGCTTTTGACAAAATTGCCTCATGTCAGAAATAAAGAAAATTTGTATTTTATTTCGTGTTTCATAAACACGAGAATCTCATAATCATTTGTTCATTTTAAATTCTTGAATCGTTACAGATTTTATCTTATTTAGCAAGCATGGCATGGGTGTCGTAGTATATATATACATCCTTAATCTAATTAAGCATGCATCTTTATAAACTACTCTACACATACATTCATCATATGCGCATATATATGTAAAGTGCAATAAATAAACGTGGTTGGTTATGGCTTCATCCTATGTGATCTTTATCAAGCTAATGACAAAGATCTAGGTCAATCTAAGGTGGAAAATAAATATAGACAAACTATTACATGTCTTCTGTAACACCCCCAAATCCGGGGTCGGGGATCCGGGTTGTCACGAGTTCCAATTCCCTTAACAACTCTTAATCTTAATAAACAACCAACCACTGTGTACTGTGACCCCACAATACACACACACACCACAAGTTATAGTCTCAGAGATGAATACCAAAAATAACACAAGTCATTTTATTCCACAATTATAAGTCATTATACCACAAAAGGGTTTCTAAATAAATTTACATTTCCTTGCCATTATTACAATTTATATAGATACATAAGTCTGGTGCATCAAAAGTTGAAATCCTAGCCTATTGGTAATTCCTACCTCAGCTACTGCGGCATCAACGCCTCCAGAAAACTGCGGAATGTTTCCTAACCGCTTACGAATTGGGAGTTTGATCTTGTTCATCTTTTCTATCTGTTGTTGTGTGATGAAAGAAGAAATCAAGGGTGAGCAACAAGCCCACCGAAATAATATGTATAATAATTAACAATATATGAGCATTCTCATAGTACTCATGGAAGTCTTGGTCAAGAAGAAATGAACCAAGTTTGTTATCTTAACGCGACCAAGTCGCAAAATATTCAGTATATATATACATATATACTTTTCACAATCTTTGAAATCCTCTGACATGTATAATATACACAGAGTTCCAGTTTATAACTGTATAAAAATATCGTTGCAAGGTGATCTCATATATCTAACCTTGTCTCAACGTTTTTCTGAAAATCTTTGACATGCATAAGATAATCATTTACTAGATATGCGTTTAAAAGATGAAGTTACAAGATACTCCAATATACTTATATATTTTCCGAATACTACTTGAACTACCACCGTTCAAGTTATAATTAGTTTCAAAAGTTCATCACACTGATGAGACTACAAGATAAGACTTGAATAGATTCAATCTTTGAATTATCATTTGAAAGAAATGAAGTTACGAGATATTTCATTAAGTCCCGATATTTATATACACCTATATATATATACATTTCATACACTCCTTGAAAACCTCTGTTATGAAAATTATAAACAGAGTTGCAATATCCAATGAATTTGGAAAGGAGAAAACCTTGGCATAAACCTGATATCTTGCTGATCAGGCAAAGATACCAATAAGTAACCTTTTCTACTAGTAGATGGATGAATCCCCCACCGTTCATCACCCTGGCCTCATTAGGACCTTGTGCTGGACCGACCGCCACCCGGCCTCTTACGCGTTGATAGGCTGCCACCCAGCCACTTACACTTTGATAGACCGTACCCCGGCCTGTCGCTTATGCCGACTCAATTAGATGGACTTACTTCCCGAACGTTGGGTAAGTAATCAATTCATTTATCAAAATAGCAACCTTGTTGCAAATATAAAATACACCACAGAATCAGATGCCTCAGGTTTTGAGCGAGTATTTAAATCCTCTTCGAAAGGAGGATCTTAAATATAAAAATGAGTTTTAGGATCCGCCCTAACTTTTAAAAATCATTTTGAAGACTCGAAAACATTTTTAAGAATGTTTGGAGTAATGCTGATTTAATAAAATAAATCAGTCCCAATATATTAGAAAATATCCGAATAATATTATTTAAATAATATTCCCATAAAGAATAATCTTTATAAAAATAATTGAAGTAGAAGTTTTAAAACTCATACTTGAAATGAATATTAAATAACCAAAGATATACTTATACGAAAGTACGATCTTTATTTAAATAATTGAAAATAAGTTTGATTATCGAAACATTATTCTTTAATAAAATAAAGAATATTATTTAATAAAAGAAGCGGAGTCATAAGTCCTCGACTGAATATTCAAAATAATATTCATTTAATACAATAAGCGGAGTCATAAGTCCTCGAATGAATATTCAAAATAATATTCATTTAATAAAATAAAGTTATCGAATAAACCTTATTCGATTAATAGTTTTGAAAACTATATATATATAATATACTCGGGAACATCGCCTCCCGATTTAGAAAATTTTCACCTTTGGCTCCCCTATACTAAGGGTATACGCAACTACTGCTTATCTCTAGCATAGGTATTATGCAACTTATAAGCATGAATCAACAATTAGATATCAATATTATTAAACAGGCATGCATATAAACCATATCAGCATGCTCCAATATATCGCAAGATTTTGCTAATAACAATCATGCATCTATCACAAGATAATGCATATACATATATACATCACAACAACAGTATAACGGGTAGAAAACTTGCCTGAGCGTCTGGGGGTGATAAAAGGCTTGGGACGAGTCTGGTAACCTATAAACAACATATAAGTTAGAATTAACCAAAAGTCGCTTAAGAATCTATACTTTAACCAATTAGACCCTAACGTTCGCTTTTGCGCTTAACGATTCACTTAGGTCGCTCGAGTACCCTCGGCTCCACCATTTTTAATAATTTAACCATTAAGAGTTTTAAGGAGATTCTTTCGCGAGTACCCTACCAACTGCCTAATCCACTTTACATATTTGTTTCATAATCCAATTAGTCATTTAAGAGCCTTAACCAAGGGTTCAAAGTAAGGCGAGGGGTAATGGTTCGGTTGCGAAACGCTGTTACTTAAAATGGTCGTTTCTCCTAAACCGTATATCGGATTCAAGCGAACCACATATCAAAACGAAGCTCGTAACATGAACTATCTAATCATGGCAATGGTCAAAACCTAACAGTGAGTTAACGGGTCCTCATGTTAATAACAAAAGCAGTCTAAAGTAAATCGGGCATTACGACGGCTATGTTTACACGATTACCAAATTTAAACCATTCCAATCAATTCACAATTCAACCCACAATCACCACTACAACCAAACTTCATCCATTCTTTATTACAACAGCCCCAACAACTCAATATTTACAATTTATACTACTTCTCAATCATGAACTAAGAGCTTACTTAAGTTTATTAACTAATAATCAAGATTTACTACTCCAAAAACATTACAAAACCAACCAATCTCTAAATATTAAATAACCATGCTTCTCATGAACTATTCTACTCATAAGAAGCTTTTTAACATTCAGTAAGTATGCTAGGTTAAGAGATTATACCTTCCTTGTGAGTAGGAGTAACTAATGAGCTTGAAACAACCTTGGAAAATCCTTACTAAATCTTTATCTAAACAAAAATACAAGATCAAAATTTCAAGTTCTTGAAAAACACTTTTCACTCTCTTCTTCCATGAATTATAGGAAGAGATTGTGAAGGAATTTGAAGCTTAGATTCATAGGATGTCTATATCTATGTACAAGGAACCTTAGATAATTACCTCACTAATTAACAAGGCTTGGAACTTGAATTTGAGTTTTTCTTTCTTTGAAATGGAAAAGAGGCCGAGAGCTTCTTCTTGAAAAGGTGAAGTCAAAATGTGTTTTTGTGATTTGTTTTGTTGGTTGTTTTGTTTTTGTTTTGCTTAATTACCTTTTAACCATGGTAAAATTTGTGTGGCTTGAAATCAACCAACAATACCTTCTCCTTTTTGTCATGCTTATGTCATTCTCCTATGTCATCTTCCCACACTTGTCTTCTTCTTGTTGGTGTGATGACATCATCATCACTAACCTCTTTGATTAACTCCTAATTACTTGGCTAATGATCACTGATCTGTTATACAGTTTGCTTAACTTTCGTTTTCCTTTATCATTTGAGGGATCATACCCGGGATCTTATTACTTGGGTTCCCTTAACCTTTCTCAATACATTATATTCCTTTTATGATCCTCTCTTATAATCCTTGAATTTAAATCCTTTTTATCCTGTTACCTTATACTCAATTCTTTCGGTATATGGTAGATTTTCGGGAAAAATCAAAGTGTTCGAATTTGGATTCTGACGATCTTTACATACACTTATATACCATATAGAGTACTAATAAGATCTCAGAATAACAATAAAAGAACCTCTACAAAGTGAGGCATGAAAAGTTTTCTTATTCAGCATAATCAGCAAAATCACTATTCATAAGGGTTACAAAAAGTTCAAAATTTTTGGGGTATTACAGTCTCCCCTCCTTAAAAGGATTCCGTCCCGGAATCAGATAGAAAATGAATAGGGATACTCTCTTAGCATTGCACTTTCTAACTCTCAAGTAAATTTTCCCACATTGTGGTTCTACCATCAAACTCTGACTAGTTTGATAACCCTTTTCCTAAGCACTTGTTCCTTTTCAATCTATAATCCTTCCTGGTTGCTCCATACAGGTTACATCGGGTTGCATGTCTATGCGCTCATATGCCCCTATTTGTCTGGCATCCGAATTACACTTCCTTAACATTGATATGTGGAACACGTTATGAACTTGCTACATGTTCGGGGGTAGGGCTAGCTCATATGCTAACTTTCCAATACGTCTTAATATACCCAAGGGTCCAACAATTCGTGGGCTTAGCTTTCCTTTCTCTCCGAACCTCATTCATCCTTTCCAAGGGAATACCTATAACAGCACTAGGTCCCCTACTTCCTATTCTTTGTCCTTTCGTTTCAAATCAACATACTTCTTATGTCCATCTTGGGCTACTACCATCCGTCCTCTGATTAGATCTATTATATCCTTGGTCCTTTGGACCACTGCTGGTCCGAGCATCTTGCGCTCTGCAACATCATCCTACCATAAGGGAGATCGACATTGTCTTCCCTCAAGGATCTCATAAGGCGATATCTCAATATTGACATATGATCTATTATCGTAAGAAAGCTCAATCCGCGTTAAGTGATCATTCCAAATTCTTTCAAGTCTATTGCACAGACTCTCATCATAGCTTCTAGCATTATAGCTTTTGCTTCTCAATACCCATTCTTTTCCATTTCGTAGTCATTACTATCTTCCGTACATAATACTATACTGGTTACACTTTTGCTCGTTAGCATTCTATAACCTTTTAATAATTGCGTCAACCTTAGTATCACGAACGCGTTAGATTCGAAATACCACCACACTGATACTACTCCTTTCTAGCTGGTTTTATCTTCGAAAGCTTGGTCCTTCATATAGAAGTAAAAAGAATTTATTGAGAGATCACTATGATCATGAACACTTGTTACATCGCATAGTTAGTACAGAAGGTGGCCAGCCTTTAGTACTTGACAAGAAATTAAACAACATGTGGTATCCTACTGGGCTTCTATCACACAGATAGATAGTCATTCGGCAATACCTCCCCTTCTGGAAGGGTTGTTCTTCTCAGCTTACATGAAATGAAAAGGAGAGAAAAGAACGAATTGAAGAGAATTGTATATATATATAAAAAAAAATATACTGCCACAAAATATCTGGCTCGGAATCTACCTCTGAACTATAGAGGTTTATCATAAGAGAACAAAACATATATGTATATAAATCAACATCAAGTATAATAGCATCGCATTTCACATGCCTAAATATTTTTGCTATTCTATCCATCATTCTATGGACCCATGCTCTTGCTCGAGCTTATACACAATCACCTTTGAAACTCCCTCGACATCGAAAATCGAATCTGGGATTTCATTCTAGACATCATCGTTATTAGAATTCTATGCTTGCATCGCAACCTTCCTCGTATAGTAATATGACTCTCTATTCATAAGAAGGAATAAGTATTCAATAGGTAGATAATCTACTTAATTAGTCTATTCAATGATAACTTATACACTACCACGACCCGATTAGTGGTATTTAATCTCAACATCCATTCCAATACAACTCTCACGGTTGTAAGTAATCGGCTCATTACTCGCAGAATCATTCCTGCATTACTATGGTCCACCGTTGACCTACTGTAGTCATTCGTTTTCCATGAAGTCTTAATAGCTAACCAAACGGAGTCCATACATATCGTATCGAAACCTTCTAAGTAGGTAACATATCACCGTTTGTGATCCATGAAGGACATCTCCTGAACTTGATGTATATATGACATGAAGTAGATAAAATTGCAGAAGAATATCAATCAAAGCAATAATAGCAGGTTATTACCATTAGTAATCATATGTCCTCAATAAGAGACTGGAAACTCAAGGGTTTATTTAGTCCTTTCATAACATGGACCTGGCTTATATCAAGATATGACCTTCTAAGATAGATAGCCCGCTTACGACGATTACATAAATTAAATCTTTACCAAACTACTATTACGGTTCAGTATCGCACAATCATGAGAAGGAATGTCAATCCTTCATACCATAATACAACCTTCACGGCTTTAACCATCATCACTGTATTCCTCTGGCACGAGCGTTTATAATTATCCTCTTACATTTAAAGTGTCAGCCACCTCTTTGGCCATTCCTGATAGTAAAATTTCCTTACAATCAATGTCTTTTAAATGATCTTCAACTAAATTTTCTACCTCATTTCCAATCACTGCTTGTGTGAAAATGCTCTTCCTTACGCTTAGGTAAAAAAAAATATATCACCATTTTTCCATAAGTTATTGCCTCGGTCTTTTAGAGGTTAACATTGTCACGACTGACTCTCGATCATACTTCGGACGTCTCTTATCTTGGGTCCTACTTGTTTTCACCAATCTCGACCTTCATTGGGCCGATCTATACTTTCTTATGGTTCAACACGTGCCCACCTGGCATTATTATAATTATGTCATATTTTCTTTATCAATATTTTTATTCTTGAGAACTTTGAATATTACCTTTCTCCTTGTAAGACCTCGAAGGTTATCCTTGAATCGTTCCTCCTGTATTCCCTAGATACAGGGCATATCAAAATACCATTTACTAATACTAGAACCATTATCTATATACTTCTGAAAAATTTCTCCACTGATCCTTAAAGGTTGTTGTTACCTTAATCCTTTCCAATTCATACTGTCAAAACTCATGTTGTCCCTATTAAGGGTGAAATGCCAACCTTTATGCATTCCCCTAGGATTCATCTCAAGTTATTGAGGTTCTATCCTTAATTCCACCTTTAAAAAGGTACTTGCATCCTTCCATGGATAAATCAAGTCATAGATCCTTGATAGATTATCTTATTCAATCATTCCCACCTCGATAGTTTATACCAATTTCACAATAGTATCCTTATTCAAATTGAGGTCAACCCATATGGCCTTCAAAAGATAACAATGGTTACCCGCTTTTCGTTTCTAATTTGGTAATGACAACAGGGATGTTCTGGAAGATATTGGTCGTGTTCAACATGAACTTCTGTTTACTAAATCCTCATTTACTTTTGTTGTTTATCTCAACAGTCATCTCAATGATGAGATATCTTTTATACCTGGCATCTCCCTTTCTGGGTATCAAGCCACATGTGTTACTTACACTTCACATTCTTGAAGGTCACTTCCTTCATCCAATTTTCCTAATTTCTTACTTTCTTGTCACCTTAGTCTTTCCGCGTCTCATTGTTTATCCTTCGAACTATCTCAAGGTTTCCTCGAATCCTCCCAACTTAAAGGGGGTACAATATATATATCTTATGCCTTCAACCATCAACTTTAACTCATGGTGAATCACTCTTATCCTGACGATTACAAATTTTTCTATTTCTATTGCTACGAGTCTTTAGGGTTTCCTCATACCCAACTCCCTCATCATTCCTCAAACTTTATTGCCTTTATATTCCTTTCCACTTCAATTTCTTTTTATTTTCCTTTCTCTTACAATCATTTTATGAACCCACTAATCATTTACTTCAAACATCACGTCATTTTGGGATTCTTGTCCTCAGAACGAATCTTGACAACTTTTACAGCTTAGATTCATAATTCATCACACTAGTCCGCCTTTGTTCTGGCTCTAAAGCTTTTACACTTACTCCATAACCTTGGGAAGTACTTTCCCGAAAACAATTGACTGAACTTTAATCAGTTTATTATAACCTCTGGCCCCGCATCTTTCTTGGCCTTTCACCAGCGGGTGGCCTCTCTCTTAGGAGGGTAAGTGACAAAAACAGTCTTTTGTGATTCGTAAATCATTTAGAATCTTAAATGATTCCTATATTTCCTTTAGCCAAGCTCTTGCCTCGACTGGGTCAGCTTGTTCCTTGGAACTCTGAGAGCTTAGCGACTTAAAGGTCCTGAAAGAATTTCTCACCGCATGGTTTCCTCAGGGTCGTGGTTAGGGATAATAGTCTAAGTTCTGTTTAGACAGATGCATTTCATTATATTATGGGTTCTTTCTTTCTTGATGGCGACCTCCCTGACTATCACATTCAGGGTTTTGCCCTAAATCTTATTCCTCGAACTATGGCGCTTTCATCTAAGATCTCGTCCTTAAGCTCTTGAACGTTTAGAACCCAAATTCTGTAGGAATACCTCATTATTCCCTTATCATCTTTCTCGGTATAAATCTCTTCTCTATTTGTTGGCTCTCTGCCTTCATTCATCACTTTTTCTTGGCACAATATGATTTTTTCCAAGAATTCGGGCTGTATTGCAATCTCAAATAGCTTTTCGGTACCGGCTCCGGTTACCTTCACTTCTATTTCCATTTTCTCAAAATCTCTTATCAACTCTTCAGAAGACATTATCATCTTGAGTCTCTCCTCTCTACTAAGGGCGTTAGCCACCACATTGGCTTTACCTGGCTGATAAATAATCTCATAATCATAATCCTTGATTAGCTCTAACCACCTCCTCTAGCGTATGTTGAGCTCTTTCTGCGTAAAATATACTTGAGCTCTTGGGGTTTGTGTAAACTTCGCACTTCTCTCTATAAAAGTAGTGCCTCCAATCTTTAGGGTAAAACTATTGTCGTGAGCTCAAGATCATGGGGGGATATCGAATTTTATATTTGCTTAATTGTCTTGATGCGTATATGATTACCTTACCGTATTGCATAAGCACGCACTCTAATCCCTTGTGCGAAGCATCACTATAAATCACAAAATCTCCTTTTTCCCTCCGGCAACGCCAACACAGGGGTCGTCACCAATCTTTTCTTCAGTTCTTGGAAGCTGTTCTCACATTCCTCTGTCCATTCGAACTTCTCAGTCTCATGAGTAAGCCGCGTTAAACGGGCTGTGATCTTTGCAAAAATTTGAACGAACCTACGGTAGTAACCAGCAATTCCTATCTCTTGTAGTCGCCCTGACTACGGTCATCAATTCCTCAATGGTCCTTTCTTCATTCTTGTCAGGATCGTCCACGGGATCCTTCTCAACAACAATCCTTTTTGGGATAACATCCTTAATTGCTACATCTTTAATATGAACACCATCTGGTCCCTCGTTAGGACGCTCTATCGGATCCATAATCTGATCTCCAATATGTAGTAAAACATCATCGCGTTATTGCTCCTCAACCTCAGGGTTTGGAGTCCCGCTACCATACACGATAACGAACTACGCTTCTATCATGATATTTATAAGGGTTCCCATAAGGGTTTTAACTGTCAGTACTATGTTAGGTAGTCCGACTATGGACTTGGCAAGAGTTCTTATTATCTTAGTGAACTTATTATTTTAACGTCACATCATCTCCGAGGTTTATAACGCTTAGCTCTGATACCATTTCTGTAACACCCCCAAATCCGGGGTCGGGGATCCGGGTTGTCACGAGTTCCAATTCCCTTAACAACTCTTAATCTTAATAAACAACCAACCACTGCGTACTGTGACCCCACAATATACACACACACACCACAAGTTATAGTCTCAGAGATGAATACCAAAAATAATACAAGTCATTTTATTCCACAATTATAAGTCATTATACCACAAAAGGGTTTCTGAATAAATTTACATTTCCTTGCCATTATTACAATTCATATAGATACATAAGTCTGGTGCATCAAAAGTTGAAAGCCTAGCCTATTGGTAATTCCTACCTCAGCTACTGCGGCATCAACGCCTCCAGAAAACTGCGGAACGTTTCCTAACCGCTTGTGAATTGGGAGCTTGGTCCTGTTCATCTTTTCTATCTGTTGTTGTGTGATTAAAGAAGAAAGCAAGGGTGAACAACAAGCCCACCGAAATAATATGTATAATAATTAACAATATATGAGCATTCTCATAGTACTCATGGAAGTCTTGGTCAAGAAGAAATGAACCAAGTTTGTTATCTTAACGTGACCAAGTCGCAAAATATTCAGTATATATATACATATATACTTTTCACAATCTTTGAAATCCTCTGACATGTATAATATACACAGAGTTCCAGTTTATAACTGTATAAAAATATCGTTGCAAGGTGATCTCATATATCTAACCTTGTCTCAACGTTTTTCTGAAAATCTTTGACATGCATAAGATAATCATTTACTAGATATACGTTTAAAAGATGATGTCATGACCGGTATTTTCGTGTAATATTATTTGTGAATTTGGTGCAATTTTAAAGCCGAATGCCAATATATTCAATTATTTTATGCTTGTGTGAATGAAAATTTCTGCGTCCTAAATTTGCTTTATGTGGTATATGATTATTCAAAGCAAAAGTTTATTTATTTCTTTTATTTTTGATTTATAAGGAATATTCTAAACCTTGAATAAATTTCATTTTAAAAGTTATTTTGTTCATAAATTTCAAAAGTGGTTTTATAAAATTTCTAAAAACTCAAGTTATTTTATGGAATAAATTTTATAATTTTTGAACTTGTATTTTATTTTATAAAAATAAATATTTATAAATTTTAATTGTGATAATTAGCAAATTACAAGGAAGTTATTGCATGCAAACCACCCTTCTATTCTTTTCAAGGACAAAGAGGTCATTTCCAAACCCACTAACTCATGAATTATTAGCCAAATTACCTCCTTGACCTTGCATGCAAGATAGCCTAACTCTAGCTAGAAGGATACCCTTGTCATTTCTCAAACCCACTCACATTATAGTCAAATCAAGACATAAAAACAAATCAAGGAAGTGATCACCACTATACTTCACCCCACCACTTCACTCTCCTCTTCTTCCTCCCCCTCCCTCTCGGCTTTCTCCCCCTGCCCTCTCGGCAATTCCAAAAACCGAGCCCCATCCCCTTCTTTCTTCATTTCTTCACTCAAACAATCATCCTATAATCAAGTAATCTTACTCCTTACATGTTGTTCTTGTATATCTTAAGAGTTTTGAGTAGAAAACTTATGTGTTGACCTTGCATGGTAGTGTTTTTGTTAAACTCCAAGTGAATATCCTTGATTCTTGTGAATTCAAGGATTTCACCATGAGTTATAGTATCAAAGGGTTGAGAATGGCTAGACATGAGTATGCTACACTCATGCAAATGTTGTTTTCACCCTAATCCATTCATCCATGACTTGATAGGAGCCAAATGGATGGTGTTTTGGTTGCCTTGTTTCATTTTGTGTGTTTTTGTGATGATAACATGAAAATCTTAGTGAAATCTTGGTAAAAACCTTTGCATGCTAGGTGGTCATATAGATATAATCCATGATAGGCTTGCATGTTGAATTAAAATGAAAATTTATTTGGAAAGTGATAGGGATAAATAAATCCTGATCGTATAATTAAATATTACATTAATTGTACAAGGTATGGGCTGCTAGGCCCAATAAGAAGATGTATGACATTCAGACCAGAAATGTTAACATATCGATCAGGCCTGATGGACCAGATCAGGCCTAATGGAACAAAGAAGGCCCAAAAACCATGATTATTTATTAATTTCATAATTAATAAATAAGGGAGAAAAATAGCTATTAAGATAAGTCCTAGTGAGGATATAAATCCTTGTAGATTGGCCTCCAAGGAACCTCATGGGATAAGGAATCAGCTTCCTACTCCTTAGGACTCCTAAGTCTATCCTAAATCAGAGACTTGACCACCAAGTCTCCTATACCAAGTCCAATTCAAGGACTCCCAACATCTATATAAGGGGTCTCACCCCACAGATCAGAACTACGTTTTTTGACTTGATCCTTGGCAATCAGCAAGGTACGTAGGCATCTTGTTAAGGCAGATTGAGTCACGAAACACAAGAGCAGCCAAATCGAGCCTTGAAGCTCACGTTCCTTTTTATTAGATACAGCAATTATATATATTAGTTTTAATCCATAACATTTGACGCCGTCTGTGGGAAAGCACAACAACAACCATGGCGAGAACACGGAGAACAACTAGAGCTCTGGAGGAAGGAACACCATTGGGAACAACCCAGATGATTTCGTCCACCGTGGAGATACCTCCCCACTCAACTTATGCATCTACTCAACCGGAAACCCAGATAGGGGCAACTCAACCTCAGCCACAAGGGACGACTCCCCCAACTATTCAAGGTACGAATCCTCAAGTTCAACAAGTACATATACCTGTGAATTCCTGACCCGTCGGGTATGAATACTCAACTGTTGTTACTACTAACCCCCCTTATGGGATGCCCCTTCACCCTGAGGTTGGAGGAAGTGGATATGCTGGGCGAAGTGAAGCACGAGGGCAGTCGCCCCCCTATATACAAGGTTTGGCTCATATCCCCGAGGATCGGGAATTTTCTGGTCCTTACACTGAGAGAGACTCCGAATCTTCGGATGATGAAGTGGCCCCGAGAAGGAGGCGTCCTGGCAAAGAGCCAATGGCCGATGGAAGGCAACGCCCTCAAAGCACCCCAGGGGCGAATCCCCAAGAAGTGCAGGAAAGGATCAGGGCTCATGAGGCTGAGATCCAAAGGCTGATGCGTGATTTGGAGGCTTACCAGGCCACCATACCCCAGATACCTCCTAGGGGGAGAAATCATCCTCCTGTCATAGACCTGGATGGTCCGGTACGAAGAAGGGCTATCGTCCCAAGAACTGATCCAAGCAATCTCCTTCCCCTTGGAGATTGTGATGATCCAACTCCACCCTTCACAGAAGAGATAATGAATGCCCATATCTCAAGAAAATTCAAGATGCCCACTATCAAAGCCTATGATGGCACGGGAGACCCCGCTAATCATGTTAGGACATTCTCTAATGCACTGCTGCTGCAACCCGTGAATGATGCTATAAAGTGTCGGGCCTTCCCTCAAACCCTGTCGGGTATGGCTCAAAGATGGTACAGTCGCTTACCCCCAAACTCTATTGGATCATTCAGAGAATTAAGTCAGGCTTTTATTAAGCAATTCATCAGTGGAAGAGTCCATGAGAAAAGTTCAGCATCTCTTATGAGTCTTGTGCAGGGAGCTAAGGAATCCTTGAGAGATTACCTGAATCGTTTCACAAAGGAGGCTTTAAAAGTCCCGGACCTTGATGATAAGGTAGCCATGATAGCACTGCAACAAGGAACTAGGGATGAGTTTTTCAAGATGTCCTTGGCCAAACGTCCCCCTGAAAGCATGTTGCAGCTCCAAGAGAGGGCAGGGAAGTATATCAAGGTTGAAGAAAGTATGAGGAAGACCGTAGTAAGTAATGAGCCCACTGGAGGCAAGAAGCGTAAAACTGATTTAGAATATATTGTAAAGGACAAATATCCTAGAACCGAACAAAACCCTGATTCAACCCCCAAGAAGGGAGGACCTGGGCAAAAGTTCACTGAATACGCTAAGCTGAATGCTCCTAGAAGTCAGATTTTGATGGAGATTGAGAAAGATAGAGATATTCGCTGGCCTAAGCCCTTGAAGGCTGATCCCGCCAAGCTAGATAAGAGCAAGTATTGCAGGAAGGGAAGTATATTAAGGTTGAAGAAAGTTTGAGGAAGACCGTAGTAAGTAATGAGCCCACTGGAAGCAAGAAGCGGAAAACTGATTTAGAATATATTGCAAAGGACAAATATCCTAGAACCGAACAAAACCCTGATTCAACCCCCAAGAAGGGAGGACCTGGGCAAAAGTTCACTGAATACGCTAAGCTGAATGCTCCTAGAAGTCAGATTTTGATGGAGATTGAGAAAGATAGAGATATTCACTGGACTAAGCCCTTGAAGGCTGATCCCGCCAAGCTAGAAGCTGACTTTGTCAGTCGGTCTATAATTCCCATATGGCGTCATGGTTGGCTTTTGTCCTTGGCAAGCCTACAACAAAATCCATCGCTATCTGTTCCCATTTCCACTCGGGAATCTCCAGGGGTCGTAAAAGTCCACTGGGTCTCTGGTGCTCTGCCTTTACTTTTTGGAAAGTCAAACATTTGCTTACCCATTCTGCTACGTCCCTCTTCATGATGGGCCACCAGTAATATTCCTTCAAATCCCTATACATCTTGGTACTTCCCGGGTGAATGGAATACCTTGAACTATGGCTTTCATCCAAAATCTCATCTTTAAGCTCTTGAACGTTTGGAACCCAAATCCGGTAAGAGTACCTCATTATCCCTTTATCATCTTTCACCGTATGGATCTCTTCTCCAGTCATTGACTCTCTGCCCTCATTCATTATTCTTTCTTGGCACAATCTAATCTTTTCTAATAACTCTGGCTGCATTGATATCTCAAACAGCTTTTCAGTTCCGGTTCCGGTTACCTTTACTTCTATTTCCATTCTTTCAAAATCCCTGATTAATTCCTCCGAAGTCATTATCATTTTGAGTCTTTCCTTCCTACTGAGGGCGTCAGCCACCACATTGGCTTTCCCCGGGTGATAGAGAATCTCACAATCATAGTCCTTGATTAGTTCTAACCATCTCCTCTGGCGCATGTTGAGCTCTTTCTGCGTAAATATGTACTTGAGGCTCTTATGGTCTGTGAAAATCTCGCACTTCTCTCCATACAAGTAGTGCCTCCAAATTTTTAAGGCAAATACTATTGCCGCGAGCTCAAGGTCATGAGTAGGATATCTAATCTCGTATTCCTTCAGTTGTCTCGATGCATACACAATCACTTTACCATGCTGCATAAGCATACACCCTAATCCTTTGTGCGACGCGTCACTATATATCACAAAATCTCCTTTTCCGTCCGGCAATGCCAACACCGGGGCCGTTACCAACCTTTTCTTTAATTCCTGAAAACTGTTCTCGCATTTCTCCGTCCATTCAAACTTCTCTGTCTTACGAGTAAGTCGTGTCAAAGGGGCTGCGATCTTCGCAAAGTCCTGTACAAATCTACGATAGTAGCCGGCCAATCCTATGAAACTCCTTACCTCTGTGGGTGTGGTTGGCCTTTCCCAATTTGAGACCGCCTCTATCTTGGAGGGGTCGACCAATACTCCTTCTTTATTGATCACATGTCCTAAAAACTGTACTTCATTCTGCCAGAATTCACACTTCGAGAATTTGGCATATAACTGTTCCTCTCTGAGTATTCCTAGAGCTATCCTCAAATGCTCTGCATGTTCTGCCTCCGTCCTTGAGTAGATCAAAATATCATCGATAAAAACTATCACACACTTGTCCAAGTACTTCTTAAATACTCTGTTCATTAAGTCCATAGAAGCCGCTGTGGCGTTGGTTAATCCAAAGGACATTACCAAGAACTCATAATGCTCATACCTGGTACGGAATGCTGTCTTGGAAATATCTTCGGGTTTAATCTTTAGTTGGTGATATCCAGTTCTCAGGTCGATCTTGGAAAAATAAACAGCATTCTTTAGCTGGTCGAACAGATCGTCTATTCTAGGTAATGGGTACCTGTTCTTTATGGTTAGCTTGTTCAACTCTCGATAGTCGATACACAGCCTCATGCTCCCATCTTTCTTCTTAACAAATAAAACTGGTGCTCCCCACGGAGACACACTGGGTCTTATCATACCCTTATCCAAGAGTTCCTGCAATTGGATAGCTAATTCCTTCATTTTTAACGGGGTTAATCGGTAAGGTGCTTTTGAAACTGGCGTCGTCCCTGGGGCCAACTCAACAGCAAATTCAATCACTCTATCGGGTGGTAATCCCGGAAGGTCTTGTGGGAATACATCTTCAAATTCGTTGACTATCGGAATATCTTGTAAGTTGGGCACCTCCTTCTGCGTGTCCACCACATAGGCTAGGTAGGCCTCATTTCTTTTTCGTAGCATCCTTCTGGCCTGGGCCATAGTCAAAAATTTCTGCGTCTGCCTTTTTCCTCTAAATATAACTTCTTTCTTCCCTGGGATATTTAACTTAACTTTCTTCCCTTTACAGTCTATCTGAGCATCATTGCTAGATAGCCAGTCCATTCCCAAAATTATATCAAACTCCCCTAATTTAAAAGGGATCAGATCAACACTAAAAGATTGTTCCCCTATGCCTATCTCATAGGCGGGGTGAATCTGGTTAACAGGAATAATTTCATGGTTGGCTATTTCTACTTGTAAGGGCTCTATCAAGGGTTCAGCTTTAAGTCTTAATTTACGCGTAAAGTCCCTTGATATAAAAGATTTAGTTGCTCCCGAATTAAATAAAACGTTTGCACTGACTGAATTTCGAGAAAGGGTACCTGCTATCACATCTGAGTTTTTCATAGCATCCTGGACTGTCATGTTGAAAGTCCTCGCAGTAGGTGGCTTATTGGAGGCAGCCCTGCTGGCTCCTGAAGCTGCTAGTTTGTTCATTGGGCATTCCCTCTTCCAATGACCCGAGCGTCCACACTGATGACAAGTGGTGGTTGGAATGACGGCAGGGGTTGATGAAGGGCACTTAGTTGAATAGTGACCTTCCCGACCGCACTTAAAGTAGGTTACTGGCTTTCCTTTACACTCCCCAGTGTGCATCCTCCCACAAGTGTTACAGGCTGGCAATGGGGGTCGAGACTGGTTGGAATAGGACATTCTTGACTTCTGGCCGCTTTGGCTCACACTCACGCTCATTGGCCGCTTAAACCCAGTGTTCTTTCCCGGTAGGGACACTGCTCCTCGATTAAATTAGTTGGGAAGCTCCTTCCTGCGGAACCTCCACCCATGCTCATACTTTTCCTCTTTATTCCCTTCTTCTCTCTTTCCTTCAGCATCTGTTCACTTCCGGCTTCTACAATCGTTGCCTTTTGCACCAGAGTGGCATAATCCGTAAGCTCAAGGATTGCCACCCTATTCTGAATCCACGGTTTCAGTCCCTGCTGAAACCTCCTAGCTTTCTTTTCCTTGGTGCTCACAAATTCCGGCATAAACCTTGATAACTCAGTAAATTTTGCTTCATACTCTGCTACATATAAGTTATTCTGCTTTAGCTCCAAGAACTTGAGCTCCATCTGGTTTTCCATAAACCTCGGGAAATACTTTCCCAGAAACAACTGACTGAATCTCTCCCAGGTTATAATAGTATCTGTCTCCATGTTTTTCTTGACTTCCCACCAGTAGTTGCCCTCTCCTTTCAGAAGGTAGGTAGCAAATACAGTCTTCTGTGCCTCATCGGTACTCAAAATCTCAAAGGATTTCTCCATTTCCTTTAACCATGCCCTTGCCTCAACTGGGTCGGCTGATCTGTGGAACTCAGGGGGCTTAAGGGACTTAAAAGCCCTGAAAGAGTTTGCCACAACATTGTTATTTCCTTGAGGGGGTGGGTTGGGTTGGCGTTCCAAGTTCTGCCTTAGTAGTTGCATGAACTGGCCCATGGGATCCATGCCTGGGTTTGGTACTGGTTGCTCAACCTCAGTTTCTCCTTCTTCAGCCTCTATCTCAAATCCCTCAACATCATATGTTTCCTCTTCCTCTTTATACAGGGAGTCATCCTGTTCCACATAATCCTCATCTTCCTCTTCACTGTGTTCCTGGTTCCTATTGTCCTGATTATGGCCCTGGTCCTCAGATCCAGGGTTCGCCCTTGTTCCAATCTTTCTTGGCGGCATGATACTGATAATAAAAAAAAATATTAGGAAATTCAACGTTAGGGCACAATCATACTCAACATTGTGCCTTGCACAGCTCTTATAATGGGGAGAACATATCTCGCAATTCTATTACATTATGATAGTTCTAATAAGAAGTGCAGTAATAATAATGATAAAAATAGTGATCTCGTCACTAAGGAACTGAACTGAAAGGAAACAAATATATACATAATGCGAGAAATACATAGTTTGATCTGGTCAAAAGTACAACAGTGCTACAGCCATCTGTCCCAAAAGTGATACACAAGAGTCTATCTGTCTAGTCAGAAAAAAGGGATGCTATATACAAGTCAACTATCCCGGAAAATTGGCTCTTACTAGGGCCTCGACTAACAAGACAACTAGACTATTCCATCGTCAGTCCTGAATCACACACCGGAGCGGGTCAGCTCCCATACCCTTTCCATCGCACGACGGAAGATATAGTCGGCCTGCCGCCTGGAGATCCTACCATGCCTGTCCCTCTGGAGCGATCTGAGCCTCGCTCGGGACGTGAGCTCTATCCCCGTAAGCTCCTTCCTCAAGGATCGGGGTATAGCAGCCCTAGTCTCATAAGCTCGGGTACGCCTACCCGCCCTCTCCACATCCAACTCCCTCCTGGCCTCATCCAGCCGGGCCTCAGCAACAGCCACTCGGGTCCTCAGTACATCCTGAACATAGCCGTGGGCTAACAAAGACTGCCTGTGGGCAGGGTCGAGAGGTGGTGAATCCGGAGCCGTTGGGGGTGCCTCATCAGTCTGCCTAGGCTCGGAAGTATGGGTCTCTGAGCTGTCCTCATAGGGGATCCAAGATAGTGGTGGAGGGGTAGGAGCTCTGACCACTGGAAGTGTGGGTAAAGGGGTACCATCGTACACTACCATAGGTCCGACACGCTCCTCAGCTACTGGGACCTCATCCGGGTCCTCCTCATTTGGAATAGCAATGACCTCTGTCTCTGACTCCTCTGAGGGGTCCTCCTCATCTGAAATAGCAATAACCTCCGTCTCTGACTCCTCTGAGGGGTCCTCCTCATCCTCCTCCATCTCAGGCTCCTCCTGATCCTCGACATCTAGCAGTGCCTTATCATGCTCACGCTCGAACATCTCAGGGTCCTCTATCTCCGGCGCCTACATATTAAACGAGCTAAGTTACTATCATGATACTTATAAGGGTTCCCGTAAGGGTTTTAACTGTCAGTACTACTTTAAGTAGTCCGACCATGAACTTGGCAAGAGTTCTTATTATCTTTGTGAGTTTATTATTATATCGTCGCATCATCTCTGAGGTTTATAACGCTCGGCTCTGATACTATTTCTGTAACACCCCCAAATCCGGGGTCAGGGATCCGGGTCGTCACGGTCTTTCTTTCCACAATATCACTTAACTGAATTAATAATAAATAACCTCATGTTGTGACTCCACACTAACACACACCACAACCCGTTATAGTCTCAGAGATGATATTGAAATAAGTACAAGTCTTTGAATCCACAATTTAAAAGTTATTACAACCCAAAATGATTACTTGATAAATTTACAGTTAATTGCCATTATCTGCCACAAGTTATAATTATACAATATTTGATTCCCAAAAGTAGAATGCCTGATCTACCAATAGATCTACCTCTGCAGCTATAGCAGCTACAACATCAACGGGAAGATGCGGGACGCTTCCCACGCGCTTGCGCTGGGTCTGCTGGAGTCTGGCCATCTTTCCTAACTATTGTTGTGTGACGAAGAAATAAAGCAAGAGTGAGCCTTATAGCTCGCAAGATAATATATATAGTGTAAACAATAACGCAAGTATCTAAATGGATAACTTGCGGGAAACCTTTATCAGGTGCAAGATAATTACTTACTGGATATAAGTAAAAACAAGGGATGAAGTTACCAAATACTTCACTATACTTATATCATTTATAAAGCTACTTGAACTACCACTGTTCCAAGTATAATGAGCTTTCAACAGTTCATCATATAGATGAGACTACAAGACAAGATTTGAATAGATTAAATCTTTGAAGTATTATTGAAGGAAATGAAGTTATGATATACTTCATTAAGTTCCGATATATATATATATCCACATATACATCTTCTTTATACAGTCCCTGAAAACCTCTGTCATGTAAAGTATGAACAGAGTTTGTAACATCCAATGAATTTTTGGAAGGGAAAAGAATTGTGGCATAAACCCGATATCTTGCTGATCAGGCAAAGATACCAATAAGTAACTTTTTCTACTAGTAGATGGATGAATTCCCCACTGGTCATCACCCTGGTCGCAATAGGACCTTATGCTGGACTGCCACTCAGCCACTTACGCATTTGATGGACTCCCACTGAGCCACTTACACTATCATGGACGCCCACTGAGCCCATGTTGCCTATGCCGACTCGATAGATGGACTTACTTCCCGAACGTTGGGTAAGTAATCAATTCATTTACCAAAACTGCAACCTTGTTGCGAATATAAAATACACCATAGAGCCGGATCCCTCAGGTTTTGAGCGAGTATTTAAATGCCCTTTTTAAAAGGAAGATCTTAAATATAAAAATGAGTTTTGGGATCCGCTCTAACTTTTAAAAATCATTTTGAAGACTCGAAAACATTTTCAAGAATGTTTGGAGTAATACTGACTTAATGAAATAAATCAGTCCCGATATATTAGAAAATATCTGAATATTATTATTAAATAATATTCCCATAAAGAATAATTGAGGTAGAAGTTGGAGAGATCCTTAGCAGTTGCTCCTCAAGTGTGAAGCACTCCACCGGTATCCACCAAGAAAACGATGTTAAGGAGGAGGAAGGAGGTGGAGAGAATTGGGTTTTCCAAACTTTTTGGGTTTTCGGGTTCGATGTGGGTTGAAATAAAATTAGGGTCTATAATAGTGTATTTATAGGCAAAATTTTCAGCTGAAATTTTCCCATAAATATTATTATTATTATCCCATTTATTATTCTCATTAATAATTAAAACACCTTTTAATTATTAATCCTTTTTCTAAACACTTTAGAAATAATTCTCTCTCTTGATTTAATTTCCAAAAATTAAATCCTTTAATTAATAATATTAAGAACTTTTCTTAATTAATTTATAATCAATTAAATCTCATTTAATCAATTATTAAATTTGCCAATTAATTATTTATTTCATAAATAAATAATTATTAGCCATTATTAATTAATTCCTACATCGTGAGGGATACTTCTCAGCATATCGCGACTATCCGGATAATATGAATTCACTGCTTAGAATACCAAGAACCTATTCAGTGAATAGTTACCGTACAATAAACTCCTTCTACCCTACAATGTCCCGATTAAATACAAGGCATGGATCTCGTGTCAAGCCTATCTAATTCAATCACTTGCTTACCATTTACTATGCGTAGTTCTATGCAAATTAGAAACTCTTTTCTAATTTCATTCACTCTGGCCAGAGATTTCTGAACTAGCATAAGTGGATCAGCCTTGAACATTCGCTTCCTTCACTGGAAGGGGTAGATCCTTTATTGATCATACACTATCTTCGTGTACAAATTCCTATACCCAGAAGAGCCCTAATAATTATCCCTGGAGACTAAGAACTAAACCAAAGCATAGTTCAGTGTACACAAGATGACTATGATGACCTCAAGTCTAAGGATACTTGTACAACTATCACTATATGAACAACTGCTGACACGTGAGTGAACTCCATCAGTTGTTCAGCTGTGCGAGTCATGTTCAGTGAACTTATTCTATAATAAGCACCTACATACTAGCTATAGTGTCACCACACAAATGTCTATGAGAACAGACATCCTTCATAATGAAGCAAGCATAGTATGTACCGATCTTTGCGGATTATTAATTACCAGTTAGTAATCCTATGACCAGGAACTATTTAAGTTTAGAGTTATCATCTTTTTAGGTCTCACTATTATGATCTCATCATAATCCTTAAAAAGCTTTACTCTAAACTATGGTATATCTTATTTAAACACTTAAATAGATAATGCCCGTAATAAAAACAAAACAAGTCTTTTACTAATATCAATGAAATCAAAACAGATTACATAAAAGTTATTCCTAAATCCTTATACATGATTAGACTTAGGACATATTCCTTTCAATCTCCCACTTGTACTAAAGCCAATCACTCTGGTATCTAATACCCATCTTGTCTTTATGACGATCAAAGTGACTTTCATAAAGTAGCTTTGTGAGTGGGTCTGCTATGTTGTTATGTGTGTCAACTCTAATTCAATATAATACAAGAAATGTTACCGCGCTCCCACTAACCCTTTTGTAGACGCATGGTTCATCTACGTTTTTTGATAAAATCAAACTCTTTGATTGTCTCATCAGAACGAATGTTCCATCTTTCGAGAAGCTTGCTTTAAACCACATATGGTTCGCAGCAGCTTACACACTAGGTTTTCATTTCCTTTGGAAAGAAAACCATCTGGCCATCTACCAGATTTCATAGTCGTAGTAAGCAGCATTCGCAAGCAAAATCCGAACTGATTTTAACAGGGCTACAGGTAAAAAGTTTCATCAAAGTCAATCCATTGCCTTTGTTTGAATCCTTTTGCCACAAGCCTGGCCTTAAAGGTCTCCACCTGGCCATCTGCTCTAATCATTCTTTCGTATACCGTATACATAGATTCCATTCCGGATTTCAAGGCACTATGCCATTTCTCTGAGTCAACACTACTCATAGTCTCATTATAGGTCACAGGGTCGTCATCATTAATGATCGACAACTAATTGTCATTCTCAATGACAAGGCCATATTACCTCTCAGGTTGGCGAGACACTCTCCCTTACCTATGAATGGGCTGTTCCACAAAAGGTTGTTCAGTCAGAACAGGTGTTTCCACTTGATCCGTAGTAGTTTGTGCTTCTTGAACTTCATCAAGTTCAATTTTGCTCCCACTGTTTCCTTCAAGGATAAACTCCTTTTCCAAGAAGGTAGCATGTCTGGAGACAAACACCCGATCATCGGTGTAAAAGTAATACCCTAAAGTCTCTTTAGGATATCCCACAAAATTACATTTTACGGATCGATATTCCAGCTTATTTGGGTCAACTTTCTTGACATAAGCTAGACATCCCCAAATCTTAACGTGTTTAAGACTCGGTTTCCTTACTTTCCATATCTCATACGGAGTTTGAGGAACAAATTTGGAAGGCACCTTATTCAGTAAATATGCTGAGGTTTCCAATGCATAACTCCATAGGAATACTGGAAGATTTGCATAGCTCATCATGGACCGAACTATGTCTAACAAAGTTCGATTTCTCCTTTCAGATACCAATCTGGAGGCGTACACTGGGAGACTATACCATTTATTTTGAGATAATCTAGAAACACTCCATTAAAGTATTCACCACCTTGATCTGATCGAAGAGTTATAATACTATGTTTGGTTGTTTCTCCACTTCATACTTATATTCTTTGAACCTTTCAAAGGCCTCAGACTTATGTTTCATCAAACACATATCCGAATCTAGATCTATTATCCATGAAAGTAATGAAGTATGAAAATCCACCCATGGCTTGCGTAGACATTGGTCCACATACATCTGTGTGTACCATTCCTAGCAAATTTGCAGTCCTCTCTCCATGTCTACTAAATGGAGACTGCAGTGCCACTATAAAGTGAGATTTTCATCATCCCTTTTCTTTTATTAGTTTGTTCAATCTGAAGTAAATTATGTCACATATATACAGACCATTATTTAAAGTACCACATCCATAAAGAATATTATCTCTAAGAATAGAACATTCATTATTCTCAATAATAAATGAAAATCCATCCAAGTCTAACATGGGAATAATATTCCTCACAATCGAGGGAACAAAATAACAATTATTTCAAACAATAGTCTTGCCCATAGGCCTATGTAAATGAAATGATTCTACATCTTCAGTAGCAACTCTTGCTCCATTTCCCATCAGTAGAATCACCTCCTCTTCCTCAAGAGTCCTACTTCTCCTTGGTCCCTGCAACAAATTGCAGATTTGAGAACCACAGGCGGTATCTAATACCCAAGTAGAAATTTGATTTAATGACATATTCACTTCTATCATGAACATACCTGAATCAGAAGCGGTAGTCTCACTACCCTTCTTCTTCTTCAATTCTGTAAGGTAAACCTTACAGTTCCTCTTCCAGTGCCCCACCTTGTTACAGTGAAAGCAAACAACTTTGCTCTTGGGGTCTTCAGCTTTTGGTGGAACCGGCATTTTCTCATCTACTTTCTTCTTCTTGGAAGAGTTCCTCTTCCTTTTCTTAGGATTGGAACCTTCACCAATTAGAAGAACAGAACTCTTCTTAGGAGGAAAATTCGATTCTGCAGTCTTCAACATGTTGTGGAGTTCAGGCAGGCTGACATCCAACTTATTCATGTGAAAGTTCACAACAAACTGCGAGAACGAACTCGGAAGCGATTGCAAGACCAAGTCTTGGCTCAGCTCCCCATCCATGGCAAAACCAAGTTGTCCAAGACGTTCAATCAAATTGATCATCTTAAGTACATGGTCATTCACAGATGATCCCTCAGACATCCTACAACCGAACAACTCATTCGATATCTCATATCGAGCTGTCCTCCCCGCCACATCATACAACTCTTGTAGATGCATGAGGATAGTGTGAGCATCCATATGCTCATGTTGCTTCTGTAGCTCAATGTTCATGGAAGCTAGCATGATGCATTGAGCAACATTTGCATCATCTATCCACTTACGATACACAAAATGTTCATCATTATGTGCATCACTAGCAGGTTCAGTAGGCTTAGGTGAGTCAATCACGTATTCCAGCTTCTCAATCCTGAGAACAATTCTCAAGTTTCGAAGCCAGTCAGCATAATTAGGACCAGTCAATTTGTGAGCATCCAGTATGCTCCTGAGTGATAGTGCAGAAGACATAACGTACAAAGTAAATCTATAAATGATAAACACATAACAACACTTAGCAAATATTCAATTTCATTTTAAAACACTATATGAATCGGGTCTTTATTCATAAGTGGCTCCCACTAGTTTACCTAATTTATTTAACCCCCTACGTGAAAAATTAAGCATTCATAATGCTAGTGGGAATAGGGATCCTACATTCCATTACACAACCCCGGCTGTAGCACGAACCGCCTTGTAATGTTCAATAGGCAGACAACTCTTGTCAATTACATCTCATTTTATTCCCTAATCAAACTTTAGCCTCTTAAATAATTGAGTCTCGGCTGTAGCATGACAAACTCAATATTCTAAGTCAAGTCTAACCCAACATTCCGTACAGTTGAATCAGTCCTCAAAGGCCCACGGCTATAGCACGTACCGACCTTTAGATTCTTATTCAATGTACACATCTCTATGTAATAGACAAGTATTTCTTATTTCGAAATCAAAGCCCTCGGCTGTAGCACGAACCGACAATGATTCAAAAATAAGAACTACTTTTCTATCATGTTGGAAGGCTATGACCGACACAAGTCCGTTGTATCATTGGCCAATTACTACTTGATATTTTAGAGGGATTATATTATGTTACAATCATAATCATATTATAAAGAGATTCTTCCTTTTAAATTAAATATTTCAAATCAATAATCAATAATCAGAGGATTCCTAGATCGGGTGGAGCATTGTCAAGAGGCGTCACTTAATAACCCTTTCTTACAGATAGAAATCTGTTGTTGACAGAATCATCCTTTCTCTCATATCGAAAATTCATATTCAATTACGTGTTTCATAAACACAAGAATCTCATGATTGTATTCATAATATTATTATTAAGGTTATGAAACAATTTCACTATACTAGGTTGTCTAACAAGCGCCTTATGTTTATTTAAGTTCACCTAAATCTATCATCACATGATAAACTAAGCATATATCACATATATCAACATGAATAAACATCAAGGTAGGCATGTTACATCATCTAGCACATTAGTCTAAGCATTATACATCTCTATGTATCACATGAAGTATTTAAAAGCAATTAAAAACAGTCAAAAACAGCTTTAAAACACTTCCGGAAATATAAACAGTTCAAAACTTTTATATAAACTAAAATTTATCACTCCATTAGATCCGTCTCGGAAAACGAATCCAACGGTATATTGCACGCCCAAAACGGAGTTACGAAACTCCCAGAAAATCAATTTTAAAATCAACAGAGGGGCTGTAACGCATTACAGGAACGCGTTACAGGACCTGTAACGCATTCCAGTGATGCGTTACACCCCTTTTAAGCTTTTAAAGGGTGTAACGCATTCCGTTAATGCGCCACAGATGTGTCACGCATTCCCAGAATGCGTTACACCCCTATTTTTTTTTGTTTTTCAGCAGCCGCCGCCACCTTTTCTCGGTTGTTGTGCCTGTCAGTCTTTGTACCTTTTCCGTGCATCAAAGTTTCAACAACAGACAAACACACAGATGTAGTACAGCAGCAGAAGTATAATATATACAATTCATATATATATATATAAGATTTATTTAATTACGAATTTTAATTGCAACAACTTCAAAAATTCATAATAAAAAATCTATACATCCTAAAATTATGAAAAAATACCCAGACGATCTACAACACTTGTAGAACCCAGATCAACATTCAAAATTATTCTAAGAAATGATTTCTCATCAGACAAAATTAATCCATAATATAACTTGTAAAAATCATAATTAATTCATACAAGCACATAAAGTTCTGAAATTTTTACCACAGATCTATATGCATACAACCTATGCTCTGATACCATTGTTGGATTTTTAACGCAGCGGGGTAATGGTAAAACACTTTTACACATACAAAATCCAAATAAAAGCATATAAATCGTGAATAAAAATTCGAGGGATCGAATCTAACCTTTTAAAATAATTCGGAGACAATGATCAGAGATCCTTAGCAGTTGCTCCTCAAGTGTGAAGCACTTCACCGGTATCCACCAAGATAACGATGTTAAGGAGGAGGAAGGAGGTGGAGAGAATTGGGTGGAGGTGGAGAGAATTGGGTTTTCCAAACTTTTTGGGTTTTCGGGTTCGATGTGGGTTGGAATAAAATTAGGGTCTATAATAGTGTATTTATAGGCAAAATTTTCAGCTGAAATTTTCCCATAAATATTATTATTATTATCCCATTTATTATTCTCATTAATAATTAAAACACCTTTTAATTATTAATCCTTTTTCTAAACACTTTAGAAATAATTCTCTCTCTTGATTTAATTTCCAAAAATTAAATCCTTTAATTAATAATATTAAGAACTTTTCTTAATTAATTTATAATCAATTAAATCTCATTAATCAATTATTAAATTTTCCAATTAATTATTTATTTCATAAATAAATAATTATTAGCCATTATTAATTAATTCCTCCACCATTAAATTATTCTCTTTTTATGGTGTGACCCTGTAGGTTCAATATTAAGCCGGTAGTAGAAATAAATAATAATAAAACTATTTTATCATTATTTATATAAATTCTCTAATTTATTAAATATGATTAATTAATTAATCACATTTATTCTACATCGTGAGGGATACTTTTCAGCATATCGCGACTATCCGGATAATATGAATTCACTGCTTAGAATACCAAGAACCTATTCAGTGAATAGTTACCGTACAATAAACTCCTTCTACCCTACAATGTCCCGATTAAATACAAGGCATGGATCTCGTGTCAAGCCTATCTAATTCAATCACTTGCTTACCATTTACTATGCGTAGTTCTATGCAAATTAGAAACTCCTTTCTAATTTCATTCACTCTGGCCAGATATTTCTGAACTAGCATAAGTGGATCAGCCTTGAACATTCGCTTCCTTCACTGGAAGGGGTAGATCCTTTATTGATCATACACTATCTTCGTGTACAAATTCCTATACCCAGAAGAGCCCTAATAATTGTCCCTGAAGACTAAGAACTAAACCAAAGCATAGTTCAGTGTACACAAGATGACTATGATGACCTCAAGTCTAAGGATACTTGTACAACTATCACTATGTGAACAACTGCTGACACGTGAGTGAACTCCATCAGTTGTTCAGCTGTGCGAGTCATATTCAGTGAACTAATTCTATAATAAGCACCTACATACTAGCTATAGTGTCACCATACAAATGTCTATGAGAACAGACATCCTTCATAATGAAGCAAGCATAGTATGTACCGATCTTTGCGGATTATTAATTACCAGTTAGTAATCCTATGACCAGGAACTATTTAAGTTTAGAGTTATCATCTTTTTAGGTCTCACTATTATGATCTCATCATAATCCATAAAAAGCTTTACTCTAAACTATGGTATATCTTATTTAAACACTTAAATAGATAAAGCCCGTAATAAAAACAAAATAAGTCTTTTATTAATATCAATGAAATCAAAACAGATTACATAAAAGTTATTCCTAAATCCTTATACATGATTGGACTTAGGACATATTCCTTTCGGGTAAAGCATATAACCACAACACCATTGTTGTTTTTAACTACGGATCCTATTGTACAGGAGATGTGGTAAACACGAAGGTTATTTCCTAGTGATCAGAAGAAGTGGTTTGGTTCATCACTATTCTTTATAAGGGGAAAAACTGTTTTCCAAAAGGGGAGTACCATTGGTTTTTATCTGTGGATCCTATTGTACGGGAGAGGTGGTACTTTAAGCAGTTGATTCTCATAGAGGGAGAAGCAAGAGATTTATGTGCTTCTCAACAGGAAATGTGGTTGTACAAAAGAAGCTGCTGATGATTACTTCAATACTGAGAAGTATTATCTGGCAAAGATTTGAAGAAACAAGGAAATAAAGATGAAACTACTTGAAGATCAGTTCAGTGCTAGAGGAACAAGCATCTTTTATTTCAGTTACTCAAGAAATCTGGAAATGCAGTATTTGATCCAGAAAACCAGTTGCATTATTTACAAGTCCTGGTACTTTATTTTTTCTAGTTGTTAGTTGAGTTATCCTCTCTATTTAATTTGTTTGTTAGGTTTAACAATCAAATATGGGGAGATTGTGGGTGAGACTGCGTAGCTGTATGAACCGTTACGTGATAACTCAATACGAGAACAACACTAGAACAGGATAGGTTAATAATACTACGTCTACACAAGAAATCAGAAGAAATGAAGACAAGGCAAATACAATGAATCAAAAGATTAGAAGAAGACTTGAAGTCTGTTTACAGGTCACTGAAAGAAGTTCATTAATATGATCATGCCTCAGTGAAGAATAAATATTAAAGACTTTTGGGGTTTCGGAAATATTGAAGATTCAGTGTATAAGTGCTACCAGAAGATTTCAGTATATTAGCATTGATTGAAGATAAACAGTGTTCGAAGCATAGAAATCTGAAGAATTGAAGACATGGTATAGACAGAGGTTGGAGAAGACATCTGCAGTCTTGAATTTATACTCACTGAAAGGAGTTCATTTATATGTTCAAGCGTCAGTGAAGAACAGTGAATGAAGTATTCAAGATTGTAGTAGCAATGAAGCAGTTGTCTATAGTACCAGAAAGGATTCTAGTGAAATTACAGTTGTTTATTGACAGTCAGTGTTCGAAGCAGTAAGTTGTTGCAAGCTTAATAATGTAATCAAGGCTATAATACGAAGACCTGAATAAGAGCTATTCGTCTGTGAACCAGACCAGTTGTATTAGGCGTTAGCATTTCATAAAAGGAATCTAAGTATTATCATTAGAAGGATTGTTAAGTGAGGATTCGTATCAGGGAATACATGTTTTATGATTCAGATGAAGACTCAAGAGAGAAGATATGGTGCCCTCCAAATCCGGGTCAGAAGTTTGGGGTCCACAACACATACACAATATATAAACATGTATATAAAATATTATTTACAATGACCCTGCTTTACATAACCACGGATCGCAACAGGTTAAAGTATGAAAACAAGACACAACCTTAAATTTTGTTACAACGTACCAAATCCCAATTAATTTAACTTACAACTGATAATGAAATTATTCTTACAATCTTACTATCTCACTACCGTAGTAAGCTCCTGCTAGCTCGGTCCAACTCAATCTGGAATCCTAGCTCATACATTGAACTGGGAAACCTCGCTATCAACCGTATCCTTCTTAACTGTAGAATACATAAAAAGATTCGCAAGGGTGAGCTAACTAGCTCAGCAAGTCATAATAATAATAACTGAGGTTAATCAATGATCAAACGAGATGATTCAGAGGAATTAAGATTCTTGTTAAACAATTATTAGAATTGGATATTCATTTTAAATTTTAAAACCAAGGTTAGGCTGCTGATCAGTCACGCACTAACCCCGAGCAAGGCACACAGCTCTGCTCTACGAACTGGATCCAAGGCACATATTGGCCTATTCGACCATGAATCTGGTCTGACCATGAATCTGGTCCATATAAAGAAAATTATCCAATTCTAAAGCAGTTCAATATGATAAACAATATAACCCAATAAAATAAGATCATAATTAACAGTAATAAAACATTTGTATAAGAGCATGGTGAAAATTCTTGGGTACCATGAGGGTATGTCAAAGTATATAAAAGAAATGGCCTTCAGCCTGTAGGGGAATCGGTTATTGAAGGAACAATGATTTTATAAGGTTTAGTTGTTTGATGTCATAAGGTATGGTTGAGTATAAAAGTTTCTGTATAATTAAACAATTCTGTTATAGTGTTTGGTATATGATGGGTATATATTTATGGAGTAGTATCGTATTTGTGTGGTTTAGTATCTGGTAAACCAACAAGAAATGGTTCACAAAGAATAAGGCTTACGGCTCAAAGATCAAATGATGTGGCTCAGGTTCAAGGATGAAGGATTCAAAATATTTATAATATAAAACAGAGCTATTTTGAATACTTAACAATATGTTACGGGAAAATTTAGAAATATTTGTATTATATCTCGAAAAAGGTTTAGAAGTACTTGCCTTATCACAATCGATTCCAATTTCACTTGTACTCGTCAAATGACTCTCTTCAACAACCACTCATCTACTTTTCCTATGCCTTGATTCTATTTTATGATCACTTGCTGTATTTTTTACATGTCGATTCCATTTTCTGATCACCTGCATCCCTTTCCTACGCCTTGCTTACTCTGCTAGGCATCATAAGTATCTATCAATATTCATCTCACATTATTATAATAGTCACATGGACTTCATAAGGTTTCATCTACCCTTCGTTTTACCCAAATCTGATTTACGGATTAAAATTTATGCTAAAACAAGCAAACACTGATCATATAGACCGACAACCAAACAAATAAGTCACATATAACACATAACACGTCAAACAATCAATGAAATTTCATTTATAAAGAAGTCTCGGGTCATCAACTGTCTTTCGGGTATTTAATATGATTTTTCAAATATTTTTCAGAGTCAAAACGGGTCGTTGCATCAATTTTAAAGCAATGAACAGGGTTCGGTTAGCCAAATCTGGCTTTAAAATAATTTTTTAATAATTATCGAGCCTTGAAAATAATTTAAAATAATATTTTAAAGCTCGAAACTATTTTTCGGAATTTTTAAATCATTTATAAATAATTAAATCTAATTAAATAATTAATTAAAATCAATTAATAATTAAATAAATCAATTAATCAATTAATTTTTGAATTAATTGACCAATTAATTAATTAATTATTAACTAAAATTAATTAACTAATTAATTCATATTTATTTTTGAATTAAAAATAATTTTTGGAATTAAAATAATAATTTTTTGAAATTTTCAGAAATTAAAAACGAATTTTTATAATTAAAATAAATAGAAAATATGATTTTTAAATAATATATAAACAGGAATCCAGTTTTTGAAACTTCTAGAAACCTCAGGGACTCTACTGTTTCTTCTTCACAAGCACAGGTACTAAATTGTAAGTTTTACAGGGCTTCCCGGAAAACGATCGGAGTTCGCCGGAGATGGCGTTCTCGAAATCGTCACACCTTCAGGAGCACCAGATATCATCTACAATTTATGAGGAACATAACCCAACCATCTATTCATCCTAATAACCCCAGAACTGGCCGAAAAATGGCCGGGAAGTTCACCAGTTTCCGGCGAACTCGAAGAAACTTGAAAACACAACTCCCTTCAAACCAGGGATCGTCTGTTAACATACTATATACCAATCGATTGCAAATTTCAAGGGGAACAAAACCCACCCATCTAGAACATCTGTTAATCCCTAAATAAGAAACCCCCAAATTCAATCAAGAACATTCATAGGGGTTATAAACCCTAATTTCAAAATTCGAAAATCAAACTCAATTTTGAACATGTTATTGAACTCCAAATCAATCATATGATGTATCAAAATCATCAGGGGGAAGAAAAGTTCTACAACATACAAGGATCAAATCATTCAAACAATCATCCGAATAAAAATTCATATTTTTAATCAAAATAATTCGAGATTAATAAAATTTGTAGAAAAATACCTTTGGATTCTGCAGTTGAAGGCTGATTGATTCTGATAGAACACCTCAAGACCTTCGTTTTGAGTACTCGAGCTTTCCAATCGGAATCCGGTAATGCCTTAAAATTGCAGTTTGATTCTCAGAAGTTTATATGAATATAAGTATTTTCTCTGTAAAATTATATAATTTACAGGCTGCAAATGATTTTCTGTACGAAATATAATTACGGGAAATTAGTATCCCGTTGAATCATCCCGGATATAAAATAGTACGTTTATTTATAAAAACGGGATCCAAACGGTGCCGGTTTTCGGGATAATTATCCAAATCTGTATAATTTGTACTGCGGTCTTGGTCTTAGCGCCTGGTTACACGTATTACGAGATGATAATTATAATAGTTTAATAAAAAGATCTCGTTTATCGAAAATACGGGTTTTATCGATTTACCGAAACAAATTTTGTATCGAAAATATCGCGCCGGGACCCGCACGGGAAAAACCGTATGCTGGATCGAAAAAGTCAAAATATGGAAAATGCTCGGAATATTGCAATTAGGTTAGGAAGGAGTTCTCGAAAGAGTTTCGGGTTATAAAAACGTAAAAAAGGATGACGTCGGCTGGTTTCCGATTGTATATAATAGTTTATAAAGATTCGGAAAAAGAAGTTACAAAATCCATATATTTCCTATAAAATCATAAATCAACATAAAAATAAATAGGAAGATATGACAATTATCTATATTTTATGTTGGACATATATAAATTAAAATACTCAATTGGTATTATTTTTAAACATCCAAACACATATATCACTTAACATATAATTCACAGAATACATATTGGACATACATAATATTTATTTATTAGAAAAAATAATTACATGATATATCCCATATAGTACATCCTTCCCCCCTTAAAAGGATTCTGTCCTCAGAATCACTTAAGCAAATAACTCAGGGCAGTATTTCACTTATATCACTTTCTAAACCTCGGGCTATCCTTTCAACCCTTTGGTTTCCACAATAGTCTTACTAACTTTATAACTTTCTTTCTTAATACTTTCTCTTTCTTTTCTACAGTCTCTATTGGATTCTCAACATAAGACAATTCAGCCTGAAGTTCTATCGGCTCACATCCTATCGCATGTCTAAAATTCTATACCGTACTTTTCTAACCTTGTCACATAGAAACATTATGAATATGCTACCCATGCTGGGTAACGCTAATTCGTATGCTATTTTACCGATATATTTTGAAATTTCAAAAGGTCCAACGTATCTCAGACTCAACTTTCTTTTCTCTTTCGATCCTGGATGATCCCTTTTTACGGTAACACTGCTAACAATATTAAATCTTCTTCTTTAAATTATATACTCTTTTTAGCTTGATCTACACATTTCCTTTAACAATCCTGCGTGGCTCTTATCCTTTTCTAAATAATTTCGATAGCTTCCTTTATCTGTTGTAGCAACTCTAGTCCAAATATTTCACGTTTGCCAACTTCAACTCAATATGCTGGTGATCGACATTTACGTTCATAAAGAGCTTCGTATGGCGGGGTCCCAATACTGGCACGATAGCTGTTGTTGTAAGCAAATTCTACTAAGGGCAAATGCTCGCCTCAATTTCTTTTGAAATCAATGGCATAACCACGTAACATGTCTTCAATTGTTTGGATCATCTTCTCGCTCTTGGCCGTCAGTTTGCGGACGAGAAGTTGTACTCATATTTGACTTGGTGTCCAACATTCTGAAAAACCTTTGCAAAATCCTGAATTGAATCGTGGATCCTGACTTTATACAATAGACACAGGGACCCCATAACAAATTACTATATTCTTCAAATACATGCGAATCAACTTATCCAGTGAATATTTTTTTCATTAATAGGCAAGAACTGAGCTGATTTAGCCAACTCGTTCACCATAACTTAATTAGCATCATGGTTTGCTTTCGTTCTTGGTAATCTGACTATAAAATCCAGAGTAATATACTCCAATTTCCATTTTGTATTTCTAATGGTTTCCAAAATCCACTAGGCCTCTGACACTTGCCTTATTTATTTAATATGCTTAACACCTCTTGATCCGTTATGAAATTTCCTTTTCGTATTCAGCTATCAATATTCTTCTTTAAACTTCTGTATATTTTGGTATTTCTTGAATGAATTAAATACTTAGGATTGTAAATTCCCTTTACGATCTCATTCCTAAATTCCGCCACTTGTAGCATCCAAGTTCTGAAAGAAAATCTAAGGGTACCGTGATCATTCTTTTAAGTGCATAAATTTCCTCTCATTAAACTGTTAATATCGTGATCCATTATCTCTTCTTGCTAACTGTTAACATTCTGATCCATCATCTTTTTTTCATATCTTTTTATCTTCTCTTAACAACTTCGACTGAAAGGTCATACTATCCATTCTTGCTCCTTTTGGACCATGAACCCTGACTTCCAATTCCAACTTCTAAAATTCCATAGATAATCCTTCTGGTGCAGTCTCCATGTTCGTTCTCTCCTTTTTGCTTATCGCTTGCCACTACATTTGCTCTTCCTCGTGAATACCCACTTTCAAACTCTTATGGTCCGTATATATCTCATATCTTTCTTCATACATATAATGTTTCCCAATCTTTTAAAGCGAATATTATTGTTGCTGCTAATTTTCAATTATGAATAGGGTACTTCTGCTCATAAGGTTTCGGTTGTTTGGATGCATATGCAATAACTTTATTGTGCTGCATCAACACACATCTTATTCCCTTATGAGAAGTATCACTACAACCTACCAACTCTCCTTGATACTTTTAAAATGATAAAACAGGTGTTGTAACCATTCTTTCCTTTAACTCCGCAAAACTTTCTTCACACTTTACCATTTCATATAAACTTCTCGCTATTCCTAGTAAAATTCATCAAAGGTGTTGCAATCTTCAAGAACCCTTGAACAAATTTCTGATAATAACCGGCCAATAATAAAGCTTCTTACTTTTGTTGGTGCTTTTGATCTTTCTTTATTTAAAATAACTTAAATTTCTACTGGATTCCTTTTGGTCTCCTTCTCACTGACTATTTATGCTAAGAATTATATTCCCTGCCATTAAAGCTTTCACCTTGTAAACTTTTCATACCACTTCTTTCTTCTTTGACTTTCCAACTATCATTAAATAATTTGCATGGTTCTCCTTTGACCTTAAGTAACACAATTACATCTTATCCAGATCTTCCTTCAAGATTCTGCTCATCAAATTTAAATATTACTGGTATATCAGTTCATCCAAATAACATTACTAGAATTTTATAACAACAGTACTTAGTTCTGAAATTTATCTTTGATATGTCCATAGGTTCAATCTTCAGTAGGTAATATACCCAGTCTTAAATCAATCTTATAAAAATACCTTGCTTCTTTCATTTGATCAAACAAATCATTGGTTCGAGGTAACAGATAATTGCTCTTGAGAGTAAGCTTGTTGAGCTTTCGCAAGTCGACACATAATCTCACACTTCCATCTTTCTTATTAACAAATCATACCGGTACACTTTAGGGGGTATGCTAGGTCCAGTTACTTTCTCTTTTAATTATCTCCTGCGTTTGCTCTGGTAACTCCTTTATTTTGGCTGGCACCATTCTGTGTGGGGCTTTAGACACTAGCTTCATTTCAGGTGCTAAGTCAATCATAAACTCACTTTCTCTATCTGAAGGAAATATTGGTAACTCGTCTGGAAACATATCTTGGGACTATAAAATCTTCAAGTTCTGTTTGCTCCTAACCTTTATTTGTAATCGCCATAGCACTTACATTTTGGTCACTGTAATCTTTAATCATTATTAACAAGTTCTTTACCTTCCTTTGTCCTCTAAACTTCTTCATATTCTCATTTGGCGTATTCAGAACTATCTTCCATCACGATGGTCTATCTGGGCATCACGCTTAAATAATTAATCCATTCCTTAGAATAATGTCCAATCCTCTTATCTCAAATTATATCAATTCCTTGCCACTTATTGCCAGAAATCTCAATTCCACCATTGGTACTTACTTATTTAATAATTACATGTTCTTAACTTGCTAGTCCTTTAGTCATAATCTTATCAACAAAACCCTGAGAGATAAACGATCAAGTTGCTCCCACATCTTTCAATACTTTAACGCATAAGGTATCCACAATAGTCATTCCCGTCATCACATCCGTATTCTGAATAACATATTTCACAGACAAATCGCAAACTCTCGTTCTTGGAGACGTATTCCTTATTGAAGTAGATTCCCTTGATTCTTAGTGCATCCCTGGCTAGGGCTAGTGATTTGCAATCCTTGCCATATGCCCTTGTTTCCTTTTTATGCATGAAAGGTAGATGGAACTTTGCCTGCTTGGTTCATAATACGTTGACTTTTATTTGAAAAACCCTTGCAAAAAATGACTGTACGACGAAACAACTAGAATGATTCATAATTTTAATAAACTTAGAGTTGAAAAGAAAGAAGAAGTAATGATTTGAATATGAATGAGAGAACCACATTGGTACTTAAGATGGCCAGTCTTTCATACCATATGGCATACAGCACATGATTATGTGGCGTCCTACCCGACTCTTCGTCATTCCGACAAAGCGTCTCACCATAACACTATTTGTCCCAATCAGAGAGCAAACTTGAGGGGAACAATTAAATTTGAAAGGAATGCAACATCCTCCTTTTTGATATCATCAGAAAGAATTTATTAAGAAAAGAAGTTCATACATTTTTAGGAATTAAAAAGGAATATACGCTGTAATATTGAGGACAAGAATGATACCATTGGTCACCATCCACATTTCACTTGTATTCATCTTTCGAGCTTGTTCAATCATATCTCAATTGTGTCATATAACAACTTTAGATGGTACGTTGAAATGCCTTCGCAAACTAAGTATTATGGTAAATTCTTACTTGTTAAGTCTTGCGTCTGTAACATCGTATCTACACGTATAATACTTTAACAATTCGATCATAATGGCGTTCTTAACAGATAACCTCGAGTTTCCTCTTTTTAATTTAGAATAACCATGAATCATTCAACATAACTATCCTTTTGTTAAATATATTCTTCTTTTAGAAAAGTCTGGAAATCTTCCCAATCTTCTTCGGTCATGCTCAAGCTTCCGTTAAATCAATGAATTCCTTGAACTCTGATAGTCCCAGTAATTGGATGAATAGTTACTCTGTACGCTGGTTCTGTTGTTAATCTTATCAAACAATACTTGCACCTTACTGTTTGGAATAATCAACTTCTTCATAATCGCAGGTTACTTCGTTCTCTAAATTAGCAATACTAAGTCTGAAACAGCATCCTTCCAGGTAATCCGGGTCTTTTAACCAACAAGAAACTCAAGTAGTAACTTGACAACCGATGTTTAAAACTTATTTAATCCAAAAAATATCTTTTAAAAATTTTGTAAGGGAAAATCTTTTTCGAAAACTTGTTTAAAAATGTTGAAAATCACACATCTGGTTGTCCTTACTATATGAGTTGGTTGTTGTCCTTCTTATAACCAGATACCAAGTTAAGGAAATGATCACACAAAGGTCCATTCACTTCCATTTATCTCCTATACAGTCGCACTCAACCTCACGATGACTTATCTTTCTATTTCCTATTCCTAATCCTAACCCTCTACCCAATCCCGAGAATCTAGGCTTGTTTCAGTGACTTATAACCTGTAGCTCTGATACCAACATGTGCTGCCCTCCAAACCCGGGTCAGAAATTTAGGGTCCACAATACATAAACAATATATAAACGTGTATATGAAATATTATTTGCAATGACCCTGCTTTACATAACCACAAATCACAATAGGTTAAAGTATGAAAATAAGCCACAACCTTAACTTTTGTTACAACGTACCAAATCCCAACTAATTTAACTTATAACTGATAATGAAATTATTCTTATAATCTTACTATCTCACTACCGTAGTAAGCTCCTGCTAGCTCGGTCAAACTCAATCTGGAATCCTAGCTCGTACATTGAATTGGGAAATCTCGCTATCAACCGCATCCTTCTTAACTGTAGAATACATAAAAAGATTCGCAAGGGTGAGCTAACTAGCTCAGCAAGTCACAATAACAATAACTGAGGTTAATCAATGATCAAACGAGATGATTTAGAGGAATTAAGATTCTTGTTAAACAATTATTAGAATTGGATATACGTTTTAAATTTTAAAACCAAGGTTATACTGCTGATCAGTCACACACTAACCCCGAGCAAGGCACAGAGCTCTACTCTACGAACTGGATTCAAGACACACATTGGCCTAATTCGACCACGAATCTGGTCTGACCACGAATCTGGTCCATATAAAGAAAACTATCCAATTCTAAAGCAGTTCAATATGATAAACAACCCAATAAAACAAGATCATAATTAACAGTAATAAAACATTTGTATAAGAGCATGGTGAAAATTCCTGGGTACCATGAGGGTATGTCAAAGTATATAAAAAAAAGGCCTTCAGCCTGTAGGGGAATCGGTTATTGGAGGAACAATGATTTTATAAGGTTTAGTTGTTTGATGTCATAAGGTATGGTTGAGGATAAAAGTTTTTGTATATTTAAACAATTTTGTTCCAGTGTTTGGTATATGATGGGTATATATTTGTGGAGTAATATCGTATTTGTGTGGTTTAGTATCTGGTAAACCAACAAGAAATGGTTCACAAAGAATAAGGCTTACGGCTCAAAGATCAAATGATGTGGCTCAGGTTCAAGGTTGAAGGATTCAAAATATTTACAATATAAAACAGAGCTATTTTGAATACTTAACAATATGTCACGGGAAAATTTAGAAATATTTGCATTATATCTCGAAAAAGGTTTAGAAGTACTTGCCTTATCACAATCGATTCCAATTTCACTTGTACTCGTCAAATGACGCTTTTCAACAACCACTCGTCTACTTTTCCTATGCCTCGATTCTATTATCTGATCACTTGCTGTATTTTTTTCATGTCGATTCCATTTTCTGATCACCTGCTTCCCTTTCCTACGCCTTACTTACTATTCTAGGCATCATAAGTATCTATCAATATTGATCTCACATTATTCTAATCGTCACATGGACGTCATAAGGTTTCATCTACCCTTTGTTTTACCCAAATCCGATTTACGGATTAAAAGTTATGCTAAAACAAGCAAACACTGATCACATAGACCGACAACCAAACAAATAAGTCACATATAACACATAACATGTCAAACAATCAATGAAATTTCATTTATAAAGAAGTCTCGGGTCATCAACAGTCTTTCGGGTATTTAATATGATTTTTAAAACATTTTTCGGAGTCAAAACGGGTTGTTGAATCAATTTTAAAGCAATGATCAAGGTTCGGCTAGCCAAATCTGGCTTTAAAATAATTTTATAATAATTATCGAGCCTTGAAAATAATTTAAAATAATATTTTAAAGCTCGAAACTATTTTTCAGAATTTTTAAATCATTTATAAATAATTAAATCTAATTAAGTAATTAATTAAAATCAATTAATAATCAATTAAATTAATTAATCAATTAATTTTCTAATTAATTGACCAATTAATTAATTAATTATTAACAAAATTAATTAACTAACTAATTCAGATTTATTTTTGAATTAAAAATAATTTTTGGAATTGAAATAACAATTTTTTGGAATTTTCAGAAATTAAAAACGAATTTTTATAATTAAAATAAATAGAAAATATGATTTTTAAATAATTTATAAACAGGAATCCAGTTTTTGAAACTTCTGGAAACCTCAGGGACTCTACTGTTTCTTCTTCACAAGCACATGTACTAAATTGCAAGTTTTACAGGGCTCGCTGGGAAACGATCGGGGTTCGCCGGAGATGGCGTTCCCGGAATCGTCACACCTTCAGGAGCTCCAGATATCATCTACAATTCATGAGGAACATAACCCAACCATCTATTCATCCTAATAACCCCATAACTGGCCGGAAAATGGCCGGGAAGTTCACCAGTTTCCGGCGAACTCGAAGAAACTTGAAAACACAACTCCCTTCAAACCAGGGATCGTCTGTTAACATACTATATACCAATCGATTGCAAATTTCAAGGGGAACAAAACCCACCCATCTAGAACATCTGTTAATCCCTAAATAAGAAACCCCCAAATTCAATCAAGAACATTCATACGGGTTATAAACCCTGATTTCAAAATTCGAAAATCAAACTCAATTTTGAACATGTTATTGAACTCCAAATCAATCATATGACATATCAAAATCATCTGGAAGAAAAGTTCTACAACATACAAGCATCAAATCATTCAAACAATCATCCGAACAAAAATTCATATTTTTAATCAAAATAATTCAAAATTAATAAAATTTAGAGAAAAATACCCTTTAATTCTGCAGTTATAAGGCTGATTGATTCTGATAGAATACCTCAAGACCTTCGTTTTGAGTACTCGAGCTTTCCAATCGGAATCCGGTAACGCCTTAAAATTGCAGTTTGATTCTTAGAAGTTTATATGAATTTAAGTATTTTCTCTGTAAAATTATATAATTTACTGGATGCAATGATTTTCTGTACGAAATAAAATACGGAAAGACTATTTATAATTACGGGAAATTAGTATCCCATTGAATCATTCCGGATATAAATAATACGTTTATTTATAAAAACGGATCCAAACGGTACCAGTTTTCGGGATAATTATCCAAATTTGTACAATTTGTACTGCGGTCTTGGTCTCAGCGCCTGGTTACACGTATTACGAGATGATAATTATAGTAGTTTAATAAAAAGATCCCGTTTATCGAAAATACGGGTTTTATCGATTTACCGAAACAAATTTTGTATCGAAAATATCACGCCGGGACCCGCACGGGAAAAACCGTACGCCGAATCAAAAAGTCAAAACATGGAAAATGCCCGGAATATTGCAATTAGGTTAGGAAGGAGTTCTCGGAAGAGTTTAGGGTTATAAAAACGTAAAAACGGATGACGTCGGCTAGTTCCAGATTGTATAAAATAGTTTATAAAGATTCAGAAAAAGAATTTATAAAATCCAAATATTTCCTATAAAATCATAAATCAATATAAAAATAAATAGGAAGATATGACAATTATCTATATTTTATTTTGGACATATAAAAATTAAAATACTCAATTGGTATTATTTTTAAACATCCGAACACATATATCACTTAACACATAATTCACAGAATAAATACTGGACATACATAATATTTATTTATTAGCAAAAATAATTACACGATATATCCCAGATATTACAGAAGACTTGAAGATAGGATAACTCAGGGAATGCAATACTGTACGGAAACTAAGTCAAGGTGATCACTACTTTGTAGTAGGAGTCATCATGTATATTGATCTTCAGAAGAAATATCCTGGAAGTACGGTTCAATATTTCAGTACAGGAACTGATCTTGACTTAGTGTGATATATAGAGAAGCAAAAATGTTCTAAGGCAGAAATATCACTCTAGTCGCCATAGAGGTTGTCAAGGCTACAAGGAAGCCCCTGTGGTCGCCACAGGGGAGGTCTCCATAGAGCTGTTGGCCTTAGGTAACCTCTGTGATCGCCGCAGAGGAGTTGGTGTAATTCACACTCTATGGTCGCCATAGAGCTGTTGGCCCTAGGTAACCTCTAGGCTCGCCATATAGGAGTTGGTGTAATTCACACTCTGTGGTCGCCATAGAGCTTCCCACACTAGGGAAACACTATGGTTGTCACAGAGCAGTTGGACTGCTAAGGAAACGTTGGAGTCGCCATAGAGCAGAACACAGGCGGTCGCTAGAGAAGTATTATTCTAAGGCAAGATCCTGTACTCTTGGTCGCCACATAGCTTGTATTACCTTGGTCACCACAGAAGTACTTATCTCCTCAGCCACATCTTTATTAAATATAAAGACTACACTTTAAAGTGGAACATCAGTTGTATATTTCTGAGTTTTATCTTCTTCTTCGACAAGAGGAGATAAAATTAGCAGCAAAGATTTTCAGAGAAGCTCAAGCTTTTTGTAAATCCGTTTTAACTTCTCACCGGAGTAACGTTATAATGCCCGATTTATTTCTTGTATATTCATAGGGGCATTATAATCGTTACCCAGTAATTAAATCCTTAGACAAACAAAAGCTAGATCATTGTATAGGATTTGATTTGTAAATCTTTATAGAATCTAGGAACATTGTTGTTCTTAGATTGTAGTCGGTTAATTTATTACCGGAGTGTAGCAACACCCCTCGAGGATTTATATATGAATATATACTTCCCCAAATATCTTGTGTTCCTCATTTTACTGTTCCAAACACTATTCACCTGAAGAACACGAAACCACTAACCGAGCACTAAATCTTATATCCGCTAAAGATTTGAAAGAATTTTTAATTTAGTGATTATCGTATTCAACCCGCCTTCTATGATAATTTGGGACCTAACAGTAAAGGACAATCATTCAGCAAAGACAACAGCTGGAAAGGAAAAGGGAAGTACACATCTGATAACAAAAATGGTTACAAAATTGGATCTGTTGATAGATCAAAGATAAGGTGCTATAACTGTGATTAACTAGGCCATTTTCCTATAGAATGCAGGAAACCCAAGAAAGCAAAGAAAGACAAAGCTTATCTTGAACAGGAAGCAAAGTATGAAGCTCTTCTGAAGAAGCAGCAAAGCAAAGCCTATATTGTAGAGGGAAATAGTTGGGATGATTCTGATAATGATGAAGATGAGGAAGTTGGAAATTATACACTAATGGATTTGGAGCAAGGAGAGTCATCCTCATCAAAATCACAGGTACCAACTCTCACCACTACTGATTTAAATGTGAGTTAATATAAGGAAACTATAGAAAAGATTAGCATAGATATGTTCCATATTCATACAAGTATGGTTGCTGCTAATGAAGAGGTTAGCAGACTAACAAAGATAAATGAGAAGCTTGAAAATGAGAAACAAGAAACTGAGTTGTTGTTGGTAGAGCTTGAAGCTGTGAGATAAGAGAATGCATATCTAAAGAACAAGCTCAAGTGTGTAGTGAAATTGAAGCAGTATTAAGGGAGAAGTTGGAAAAGAATGAAGTCAAGTTAAAGTCCTTCAAGAATGTATCTGAGTTGGTTGGACAATACCATGAGAAGAACAATCCATGTGCAAATATTGGTATTGGTCTTGATTATGATGCCTTGAACAACAAGAAGAAAGATATAAGTGATAAAGGAAAAGCAACAGAAAATGAAAATGTTCGGCTATGCTAAAAAAAATTGTTTCACTTATGTTCAAGGCATGTGAAGTTAACTTCAGTGAAGAAGAGTTGATTATAAAGTAAGAAATTGCTGATAAAGACAATGAGAAGAAAAATGTAGAAGCAACTCAATCTTCCAAAGCTAAAGAGAAGCTCATGGACAACCAAGGTTCCAAGACACCTGTCAAAGAAATAAAAGCCGCAGATGCAAGAAAGAAGAAGAAAAATAGAAATGGGAAGATTGGGATAAATAAAAGTAACAATTTTGCTTATGTTGCAGATGCTCCAAGAAAGAAATGTGAAAAATGTGGTTGTGAATCACCTAACTCACCTTTGTAAAAAGGTTGTCAGCAAGTCAATTGAAGGAGCCTACAAATACAATGAATCAGATGCAAATAATCCCTACTCATTCTGTGACAAGTTTGATTGCATCCCTTACAACTTGAAAGTGATGAAAAGTTGCCACAAGCTGAGAGTAGACCTCAAAGAAACAAAAATTGGGTCTACAAAAGACAGAGAAAATGTATAACCATCGATGAATTCTATTTTATCTGAAACAACTCATTCTACTTCTGCTAAATCAGTTAACAAGAAGAAAGTTCCCAACACTGCTTGAGTTGCTAATCACACTTAAAACACATTGTGTGCAGGGTAAAATGAAGAAGGTCATATGGATCATAGACATTGGGTTTTCTAGACATATGACAGGTGATAAGGCCCTGCTATCACAGTTTGAGGAGAAGGATGGCCCTTTGGTGACCTTTAGAGACAACAACAAATGATTCATAATGGGATATGGCAAGATTGTTTCTGTAAATATTGTCATTGATAATGTAATATTGGTAGCTGGTCTTGAAGTAAATCTTCTCACTGTCAACCAAATTACTGAAAAAGGTTTTAAAGTCTTATTTGATAAAGAAGAATGTATTTTCATCAACAAAGAAAACCAATGAAGTTGCTCTAAAAGGAGCAAAGAAAGGAAGCCTGTTTGTTGCAGACTTGGACTCAACAAATGAGGATGGTATTTTTGCTTCTATACCAAGGCATCTATAGAGCAAGGCAACTTATGGCATAAGAAACTCTCACATCTGAACATCAAGGCAATCAACACATTGGTCAAGAAAGAGTTAGTGAGAGACATGCCAAAACTAGAGTTTGCTCAAATTGAAGTTTGTGAAGCTTGTCAGAAAGGAAAAATGAAAAGATCAAGTCACAAGTCAAAAACTGTGAATTCTATAAGTGCACCATTGCAACTTATTCACATGGACTTGTTTGGACCAATAAATGTCTTATCAATTTCAAGAAACAAATATGCACTTGTGATGGTGGAAGATTTCTCAAGATACACTTGGGTAGAATTTATGCACTCTAAAGATGAAACTCCACACATCATAATTGAGCACATCAAGAAGATAGAAAAACAGGCTGAAGATCATAATTGTGTAAAGAGATTGAGAAGTGATAATGGAAAAGAATTCAGGAATACAACATTGAGTGAATTCTACAAAAGCAAATGCATTGTTCAAGAATTCTTAGCTACTAGAACACCTAAACAAAATGGGGTCAGATATCTCATTAACAAGGTACATGGGAAATCATCTTACTCAATCATGTCTAAGAGAAAGCCTACTGTAAAGCATCTTATGTGTTTGGAAGCAAGTTCTACATTTTGAAAGACAACTCTGAATATATGGGAAAATTTGACTCAAAGGTTTTTGAAGCAATTTTTCTGGGATATTCAATGGACATAACTGCCTACAAGGTTTATGGGATATTAAAAAGAAGATCATGGAAAACACAGATGTGACTTTTGATGAGGATAAGTGTCCAGGCTTGGAATGCCTTGATGATAATGAAGTTGAAGCCCTTGCATTTGAAAACCTCAACATTAACAGTGATTCTGATGAAGAAGATGAAGTCAATGCATAATAGATGATGAATGAAGAGATTACGAAAAAAGAAAATCATGGTAATGAAAGCTCACCTCAAACACCTGAATTTGATAGCACAAACTCTGGGGGGATAAAGAGAAGAAGGATCTATAAGTCATACCAATGATGAAGAAAATGATGAAGGCACAAGTCAACAAACTCACAAAAGGAAGTGGGATAGAAGTCACACTAGAGAAGCAATTATTGGTGATCTAATTACTGGTGTGAGAACTAGAAGTGCAACTGCTAATGAGTGCCTACATGCATGCTTTCTGTCTCAAGTAGAGCCTAAGAAAACTGAAGAAGCTCTAATGGATCCTGATTGAATATCTGCCAAGCAGGAAGAACTGAATCAGTTTGAAATAAATTTTTTTTGGTAATTAGTTCCTGCACCAAAGAACAAAAGTGTAATTAGAACAAAATGGGTGTTCAATAACAAGTTGGATGAAAATGGTATAGTTACCAGAAACAAGGCAAGGTTAGTTGTAAAAGGATACTTACAGGAAGAAGGAATTGATTATGATGAAACTTTTGCTCCAGATGCAAGACTTGAGGCAATAAAGATTTTTCTAGAATTTCCTGCACATTCAAATTTCAATGTGTATCAAATGGATGTCAAGAGTGTCTTCCTAAATGGTGAGCTAGAAGAATAAGTTTATGTGCAACAACCACCTGGCTTTGAAGATCAAGAATTTCCATATTTTATGTACAAGTTACTCAAGGCTCTATATGGACTAAAGAAGGCACCTAGAGCTTGGTATGATACATTGTCAGAATTCTTACTTAAACATGGTTTTACTAGAGGCACTATAAATAAGACTCTCTTCTACAAGAAGCATGGTGATGATATGATCCTAGTTCAGATTTATGTGGATGATATCATTTTTGGTTCTATAAATGAAAAGCTTTGCCAAAGATTCTTCAGGCTTATGCAGAGTGAATATGAAATGAGTATGATGGGGGAATTAAGTTACTTTCTTGGACTTCAAGTCAGCCAAAGAAATGATGGGATCTTCATCAACCAAACTAAGTATGTCAAAGATTTATTGAAAAAGTTTAGTATGGTTGATTGTTTACCTGCATCTACACCTATGTCTACAGCAACAAAGTTGGATGAAGATAAAAAGGGCAAAAGTGTAGATATTTCAAGCTATAGAGGGATGATTGGATCATTGCTTTACTAAACTGCAAGTAGACCAGACATCATGTTTGCTACATGTTTGTGTGCAAGATTTCAAACCAATCCAAAAGAATCACATTTGATGGCTGTAAAGAGGATTTTCAGATACTTGAAGGGGACTCCAAACTTTGGATTATGATATCCTAAGGGAACTGGTTTTGAAGCTGTTGGCTACACAGATGCAGATTTTGCTGGATGCAGGGTTGACAGAAAGAGTACTTGTGGAAGCTGTCAATTGGACAAAGACTTGTATTCTGGTATAGTAAGAAACCACAATCTGTGTCAACTTCTACAGCAGAGGCTAAATACATGTTAGTCGCTAAACACGCGCTAAAATACACGTAAGTATACATGTTCGCAAGTAGTATAAGATTTAGATCAAATTCGTTCCCACAGAGACTCTTTGGTTAATTTAAGAATATGCACCTATGCAACAATGATATGGTTATTATCCAATGCTAAGACGATTAACAAATTGAGACTGTTTATAACTAAGGATTAAACTTACAATTAAAATTAGGAGAATAAAAATTATTAAATTAATATATATGACAAACATGGGATTCTAACTTCATTAAATACTTCATTCATTAGCCTTTTCGTTCTTAACCATAGCATGTAATGGTGATGACAAAGAGATAGAAACTGAATAGACACCAATTATATTGAGACCCTATGTGTCTAGAATTTGACAACATAATGGTTTAATGAACAAGTTATTTATCATGATTATATAGGGCAAGTAAGATGGTTAAATTTACCTACGAATCATGCATAACAGTAACGCATGAACCTATGCTAGCATGGCAAGTTCTAAACCCTTAAATTCACTTTCGCTTCATTAAGAATTAACACACTATCTTATAAGTTTACGACGCTCATAAGACGAATAAGCACAACCAATATTAGGATATCATACAATCACCAAACACTAAGGTATCGAAATAAATCAACTAAAGAAATCCATAAATAAATCCATTAGAACCCCACGAAAACGATTAGCCCATAATCGGAGTCATCATCAACGTGGGTTCCGATGAAAGCATGGTATAATAAATGTAGTATGTATAAATGAATAATAAACAAAGTACAAAACAAGAGTATAAGTTCAAGAGTAAGAAAACTACCATCCAACGTTATAACTTAAACAAAGAATCATAAGTTAAATCTAGATCTTCTTCGCCTTGGTTGAATTGTGCTAAAACGGTCTTCTTACGCCTTCTTCTTGTGCTCTCGTATATCTCTCTATATAAACGAGCTTATTTATGTATATATAGCAGTCCCATGCAGAGTAGAAGTCTTCTCGATCAAAAGTCCAATATAATAAGAATTATTTTTTCTCGACCTGGCGCGGCCGTGCGCTTGACTAGCGCGGGCGTGCTGAGCTTCTGGACTTTGGGCGCGGCCGCACGCTATCACAGCGCGCGCGCGCTGACCTCCTGAATAAAAATCTGACTTCTTCTTTTTCCTTGCTAATTTGAGCCGGCTTTCCAAGAGCTTTTATTCCAACACCACCTTAACACCAAATTAGTACCAAAATAATGCTAATTCACCTGATTACCTGGATAATGCCTGAAAATGCAAAAATACTACAAAACACATTAAAACACCAACAACTTGAGTACAAATGCACCATTCAAAACTTTACGGAGCTTAATAAAGTGTCATAAATTCCACTCAACATACCCCCAAACTTGAATCGATGCTTGTCCTCAAGCATAAACAGAGTCAAAGAACAAGAAATAAAAATGCATGAATGCAACGATCCCCATAGAATAACTAAACCAATCAACAAACAACATCTCAACAAATGTAGTTATTCGCATAAAGATCCATCAAACCTCACAAATCAATCTACAAACCAGAGACGTACGTGTGTGCAACTGCTTACAGATATACTATCACAACTAGATCAATAATCATGACTCACTACTCATCAAAGCAATCGCAAGGTTATAAATAGAATAAAAGCTAGATTCAAAATAACTTATAACACTTTAATTCTTAAATCGGAGTTTACATGGATTCATGCTTTTATTCACAATGAAACAACACAACTATGCTTATTTGACCGTGCAATGAGTGAGGTCCACAAAAGACTTATACAATAGTACCCATGTAGCAAGCGTTAGGTTAGCGGATCCCAGACTATAAAAGGCTTAGGTTACTAGGGACAAAGTCCCCTAAGAACTTTATAACTCGAGTACAAAAGAGCCCAATCGTGATTAATTTTACATAACACTTAAATACTGTTAGGTCACACTATCACTGTAGAGGGGGTGAATACAGTGTTTATTACAATCAAATCGAACTTCAAGAACTTAAGTAACAGAAAACAAACTTTATTGAAACAATAAACTCTGTTACAATCTGGAAC